>NW_007256212.1:382405-413156 GCF_000164805.1 Carlito syrichta | reverse complement strand
TCCTTGATGACTAGTGAGGTTGAACGTTTCTTCATGTGTCTGTTGGCTGCTCGTATGTCTTCTTTTGAGAAGTGTCTGTTCGTATCTTTTGCCCACTTAGTAATGGGGCTGTTTGTGTTTTTCTTTTCAGCACATTTGAGTTCCTTGTAGATCCTTGATGCTAGGCTTTTGTCAGTCATGGAGTTCCATAACTAAAGAAAATGACAATTTAAACCTATAACAACTATAAGGAAATAAATTTTAAAAACTAGAGAAGAAATTAATGAAATGGGCAACAGAGAACAGAGAAGAATTAGTGAAATCAAAAGCTAATACAGTTGACCCTTGAATGACATGGAGGTTAGGGGCATTGACCCCTTGAACAGTTGAAATTTGATGTATAACTTTTGACCCCCCCCAAGAACTTAACTACTAATAGCCTATTGTTGACCAGAAGCCTTAATAGTAACATAAATTGTCAATCAGTACATATTTTGTATGTTATATATGAAAGGAGAACCCCCCAAAATATAATTTATTTATAAAAAATTGTGTATTTATTCTTACACATTTAAACATCAGTCACCTTCAAGGTACTCTCCTTTTGATGCAATATACCTATTGAGACGCTTTTCCCACTGCTCAAAGCAGTTTTGGAACTTGTCCATTTTGATGCCTTTTAGTGCTTCTGCCATTTTTTTGTTTCAACTCTTCCATGTCAACAAAATGTTTTTCATCCAGGAAACCACAGCAACAAGAACAAAAGTCATCGGGGTGAGATCTGGTGAATAGAAAGGGTGGGGTATGGGAGCATGGGTCAAAACTTTTGGCCAAAAGCTGCTGAACTCTAAGTGCCGTGTGGGCAGGCACTTAGAAATCACCCCTCATGAAATGGGCAAACACTGGAAGAATCTCCAAAGAGAAAGTTCACTGCAGCCTCTCACAACACAGATGTCCGTGGGTTCCTAGAACACTTACCTGGTGGGTGAAGCCTGCACTGCAAGGGGCCCACCTGCCAAAAAATAATTGTTTTTTGGGCCCTCCCCCCACCTACACTGCATATTGTAGTCTTCCAACAAACTAGAGAAAAGAAAATGTCCTTAAGAAAATCCTAGAGCAGATAAAATATATTTTCTTTTCATTAAGCAGCAACGAGCCATCACGCAGGTCTTCAGCTTCATCACACTGTCTTGCTGACTCGGGGAGGCAGGCGTGGAGTTGCTGAAAGGGGAGGCAGGAGAGGCAGACACACTCCGCGTAACGTTAAGGAAATGCATCACAATCACGGTCTGACTTTTTGAGTCTGCATTTTTCCGACAGATGTCTCTATATGGCACCAGTCCTTCCGTCCCAACCTGCTTTTGTCTCAGGGCCTGTGTCACAGAAGGATCCGTTTCGCAAGAGAAGTCAAAAGCCCTCTTAAGTAATTAACATGCGCCTGCGAGATTGTCGGTTTATTTTCCGGCACTGCTTTGTTTACATCTTCTTCCTCATCATCTAGCACTGGTTCAGAAGCGCTCATTTCCACCAGGCTGCCTTCTGTTAATTCTTCTGGTGTGGCGTCGGTTAGCTCTTGAATTTCTCCAAGGTTCATGCCTTCACATCCTTCGACCCCACCTTTTGCCATATCCACAGCCTCTTTCATAGTTTGTCTAACCGGCTGTCATAAGTCCTGCGAAGTCATGCATAATGACTGGACACAGTTCGCTCCAGCCATAATTTATCGTTTTGGCCTTGGCAGCACTCACAAGCTTTTCTATAACAATGACATCTTCAATGGTATAATCCTTCCAGACTTTCATAATGTTCTCTTTCTTAGGGTTCTCCTCCGTAGTGTTGACAATCCTTTCCAAAGAGTATCACAGGGGATGAGCCTTAAAAAAACCCTGTGCCTTCCTGATGGAGATGCCGAATAGAGATGCTGTGATGGGCCTTTAAAGGTCCTATGCCTTCCTGGTCGAGATGTTGAATGAGGGACTTTGTGTTTGGAGGCAGGCAGACCACTTCAAAACCTTCAGTGTTGAACTTATGAGGTTCTGGGGGCCGGGGTCGTCGCCCAACTCCAAAGAGCCTGACAGAGCAGGCCTTTACTGGCAAGGCAATTCCTAATTTCAGAAACAAAGCTTTGATGGAACCAATCCAGAGAAAAGGCTCTCATTGCCTCCTTGCACAGCCAAAAGACTGGCAGCTGGTGTTTATCTTTTGCCACCAGGGCTGGCGGGTTGGCAGATTTCTAGATAAGGGAAAGTCCTGATCGTAAAGCCGACCACATTTACTCAGAACAGTAGATTTAGTCTGTCCCTGCCTGCTTTGAATCTTGGTGCTCGCTTCTCTTACTTACTAATAAATGTCCTTTGTGACTTTTTTTTCCCCTAGAATAAGACACTTTTGTCTGCAGTAAAGACCAGTTAAGCAGATATTTCTTCTCCTCAATGATTTTTTAAGTGGCATCTGGGAACTCATCTGCTGTCTCTTGGTCTGCAGAAGCTGCTTCTCCTATTACTGTGGCATTTTTCAAGCAAGAATTTCTCTAAAATCGTTAAACTATCCTTTGCTTGTGTTAAATTCTCCAGATTTAGATTATTTACCTTCCTTTTGCTTTAAGTTGTTGTATAATATGTTTGTTCTTTCTCGAATTGCATCAGGGTCTATAGGCACTATAGGCATGCCTCTCTTTTCTTTTCTTTTCTTTATTTTTTGAGTTGGACTCTCCCTCTGTCGTCTAGGCTGGAGTGCAGTGGCATGCTCATGGCCGCTGCCTTACAAGTAGCCAGAACTACAGGTACGCACTACCACGCCTGGGTGATTTTTTTTGTTTTTGTTTTTTTTTTTAATTGTAGAGATGAAGTCTCACCAGGTTGGCCATGCTGATCTTGAATGAACGGGCTCAGGCAATCTTCTTGCCTTGGCCTCCCAAAGTACTAGGATTACAGGCTTGAGCCTCCACTCCCGGCAGACATGACTTTCATATGCATCCACATCAAAGCAGCACTTTCAACACAAAATAAAAAGATATTTCACCAAAAGATGCAAGGTTTTCACACCTGCTGGCATAGCTTCAGTGGTGACTTCAACCATTTCCTTTTCTTTTATTCCCATGATCCTTTCTCTGGATTCATTTATCTTGACACAGCAGCACGTGCAGCCGCACCCCCTCACTCTACAGCACGTGTCAAGCAATTCAACTTGTTCTTGTCACGTCATGACTTTTTTCTACTTTTTGAGAGCACGTCCAGCAACACTGGTGGCACTTTGTGTGGGCCCCATAGTGTTGTTCAAGGTTTAGGATATTGCACCAAAACACTGTGATGAAAATACATTGTGAGCTTGATTCTAACTGTGATATGCAATTTACTGGAGAGAGGAACTGCTCACCTGGAGAGGATGAGTGTTCCACTGCATTCTAAGTGAATACTCGCATCACTCGAGCTCACGGCAGTAGCAACAGGAGGTGGCTCTGAAGTCATCACCGTCCCACGGTGAATGCATGCGCTTGGTATTTAATGCTGCAATTTGGCATCATTCACATTTCTCTCAATTGCACATGATCTCACATTTGTGTGCATACGTTTTGATACATTTTAACTTTTTATAACAAATTTGTAGAATTTTTGTCTTTTTTAAAAAATCAGAGTATTGCCTTGTTGCCCAGGCTAGAGTGCAGTGGCACAATCACTGCTCACTGCAGCCTTAAACTTCTGGGCTCATGTGATTCTTCTGTCTCAACCTTCTGAGTAGCTGGGACTACAGGTGCGTGTCACCATGCCCAGATCGTTTCAAAAATATTTTTGTAGCGATGAGATCTCACTATGTTACCCAGGCTGCTCTTGTACTCCTGGGCTCAAGCAATCCTCCTACCTCAGCCTCCCAAAGTGCTGAGATTATAAGCATGAGCCATTGCACCTGGCCAGATTTGTGTATATTTTATGGCAGTAAATGATAAAATATACTAGTGTCAACATATATTTCATGCATCCATGACGTAACTTTTTCTTAATGTCTTTGATATTTCTAGGCTGCACTGTCTGTAAGTTTTTTCATATCAGCACAAATCTCAAAAACTTTTCAAGATGTTGACTTTCAAAAATCGACCAATTTACAGGTCACCAACTAGTATTTTCAAAAATGAAATGGAAAACAGTAAAAGAGAAAAACAGAACTAGATAGAAAATATCAGAGTACATCAAATAAAGCAAAGATAAGTATTGTTTTGTGAAAGTGTCATTCTCAGCTATTTATTTAATAATATAAATATGTCTGTGAAAGAAATAAATCAAAATCAAAATCCGTGTATAAGTTGACCTACAAAGTTTAAACCCATGTTATTCAAGGGTCAACTGTACTTTGAAAAGATGATTTAAATTAATAAACCTGTAGTCTGGCTAACCAAGAACAAAGAGAGAACCAATATCAGAGATGAAAGGGTCACCTCTGAACAGATATACTTTATAAAGATTTCTTAAAAGAACACTATTTGATAGTATTTGCTAACCTAGATGAAATCAACCTATTCCTTGAAAGACATAAACCATCAAAACTCACACAAGGAGAGATAGATAATCTGAATAGCCCTATTAAATACACTGCATTAATAATTAATATTTTATAAACAAATCACAAGAAACAGATGTTTTCATTGGTAAACTATATAAAATATTTTAGGAAAAATGATACGAATTTTCCTCAACACCTTCTAGAAAATAGAGACAGGAAGAACACACAATAATTAATTCTATAAGAGTGCCATTACCCTAATACCCAAACCAGGTAAAGATGTTGCATGAAAGGAAAACTCATAGTAATCTCTTTCGAACTAGAGGTAAAAAAACCTCAACCCAGTATTAGCAAATGTGATTCTACAAAGTATGATAACAATTATGTGTCATAACCAAAAAGGACTTATTACAGGCTTCCAAGGCTGGCTCAACATTCAAACATTCACTTAATAACATCCACTATACCAATAAACCAAGGATGAAAAATTCTCATGATTGTATAAATCAATACCCCATACGTAATTGACAAAATACAAGACTTATTTTTGGTAAAAGTTCTCAGCAAATTGGGAATCAAGAAAAACGTACTCAACTTAATAAAATACATCTACAAAAAAAAAATGCTACAGGTAACATACTCAATAGTAAGATACTAAATGAATGTTTTTCCTTTGAGATTGAAACAATGCAAGGATATCTTCTTTCATCGTTTCTACCCCACATTGTGCTTAAAGTTCTAGCTAATGCAGTATGGCAAGAAAAATACATAAAAGCTATATTGGAAAGGACAAAATAAAAGTGTCTTTGTTCACAGGTAATATGACGGTCTATGTAGAAAATACCAAAGATCTTAAAAAAGAAAAACCTCCAGGGCATAATAAGAGCATAAAGCAAGATGAGAAAATACAAGAAATTTGAAATAAAAATTACTATTTAGTATATTACACAAATAAAATATGTAGTCTCATTTAACTGAATATATAACATATAAACTGTGCTCGGGAATTCTGTATTGTAGAAAAGACACGATGTCATGTCCTGAGGATCAATGTCGTTTAAAACATGAACTCTGTCCTCAAAGTTCCAGTTGAGTGGCTACAAAGATCATCTTATCTATATCAATGCTACACAATGCAAAATTCTTTTAAAGTTTTACATATAATACATATAATTTGTAAACTCCTCGATAGGCTATTTTGTTAGTTATTTTCTACATCTGAAGCAGTATCTCACATATAACATTTCTAAGAATATGAAGTTACCAAGAAATAAAAGTTTTCCAATATCTTTTTAAAAATACTGTGTCTTCGTTATGTCAAAATAAAGTATGTCTTTTTTCCCACATCCTTTCCAGAATAAAACGCCCACCTTTTTTGACAATATCAGAGTTCTTTATGTTCTTACCCTCCTAGGTTTTTACATCCCATCCTACCGGGAAAAATTTAACTGGATCATCCCAAATGAGGATGTGATGGAAGTCGATGTCCGGGGGCAAAGAGATGGAAATAGCTCAGTGGATGGCGAGTGTGTGTGCTGGCCAAGATCAGAAAAGTGCGGACCTCAGCATCACTACCCACATGCCCTGAATGGAAGGACAGCGGTGTGAAATGCCTGGGGAAGGCTGAATGCCTTAGACACCACTGGCAAGGAGCCTGAACCTAGGGCTTCTGTGCTCTGATTTGGAGCAGAGGGAAGAGAGCCTCACCGTAGCCACCATTTTTGAAAAGTGCCACGTGGGCCTGGATGATGTCAGCGATCACATGCTCACTCATGAACAGAGCAACTGGAAGTGTCTTGGCTTATGGGAATATCCCCTTTACCTGCCTCCTAGAGCGACTGGTTCTGAACACCCTGAATGTTGTCGAGAAATGACTCAGAGCTAGATGTCTAAGAGAGAAAAAGCAGCAAGGGCTTTGATGTTGGGGACTGGGTTTTTCATAAATACTAGGCAGGAGCTTTCTAAACAGTATCTATGTAAATGACATGACAGCACGATTCATACAAAATACCCCAAAGCCCTGGGGGAAGGAGAGATGGGAGAGATGAAGGAATTCCAACAGTGCATATCCAGGTTTGGAGCCTGGGTACTGGAATCACATGGGCTCTGCTCAGATCTGCCACCTACTGTTTTCCTGGTCTTGGGTACCTTATTTGATTTCTGTGAGCTACAGTTCCCTTACTGCCAAAACCAGGATAACAATATGCACAAGATTGGCTTATTCTAAGAATCATGGGACGATACATAGCACACCAAAGAGCATAGAATATAGAAATATAGAGCAATAAACAGCATTTTAAAAAAGCCATTGCTATCTTGAATCTAAAAAGAAGAAACATAGTTCTGGAACATCTGAAAAAAGTTTAGATTTTGTGTTCTCCTTTTTGGGGGTACAGTATAGAGGAAGGACTGCAAAGCCATTCTGAGGTTGTCATTAATGACACAAAGCCCTTATCCAAACTATGAACTTCCACCATTCCCGTTATAGATGAAAGGGATTTTAAATCTAAAAGAAAAGACACGTGACTTTCCTAATATCTTAGGATCAAGGAGACCTGGAGGATAATGGAGGCTGTGAACCCTTCCCAGGGACCCGGTTCCCATACTCGCCCTGAGAATCCTCCAAATATCCCGTGCAAATATCCCTTCTGTCTCTCTTCCTGTGCGGCGGGCATGTCCCTACTGCCACATATCTCCACTCACGGCTCGAAACAAAACTCTGACTCTGAACGCATACAACTATAGCTTTGAAAGGAATAAAACCCTGGATTTCAGGACAAGCTTGCCTTCAAGTACATATTTCTGTTTGGAAATGACCTTCCCTAAACAAACCAAAACATAGGTTGGCGTCAGCTGCGTTCCAGGTAAAAGATAATGGTGATCAGGGTTTCCGTTTTGTGCTGTTTTGACAAGGTACATCACATCCAGTTAGAAAGGTGTGGCTGTCGAGCTCAGTGAAAGAGGGAATACCAAGCGCATTCTTTCACTTCCAGAGGAATCCAAGCATGTGCTGTGTTCATTTATAAGTACAACTTCAATTGGGTTTTGAAAATTCATTTATTGATTTAAAATATGGATTGAGCGTCTACAGTGGTCAGGGTTCTGGGAAATACATACACATGTTAATTAGATCTGGGCCCCACCACCCTCAGGGATCACACAGTATAAAACGGAGATTGGCGTGGATGTAAAGAGTGATATTATGAATAGAGTAATCAATTGCATAAGAAAAATAAAGCTATGAAAATTAGAAAACCAGGGCCTCTTGGCAGTATGGTGGCAGAGGTATCATCTGAGCTAAACTTTGCAGAGAAGACTTAGTTATAGGCATGCAAAGGCAGGGAAAAGGCGATCACAGTGTGCTGCTGTAGCAAGGAACGGATAAGTGAACACACAGGCAAGATTGCTTATTTGCAGTCGACAAATGAAAATATCGGCTGGCCAGATAAAAAATTTAGCCGTTAAGTCTGAATTTCAAAAGGACAGTGAATAATTTTAGTGCAAATAGAGCTCAGATATTGCCCGGGACCTACCTACTAAAATCGTGTTTGCTTTGTATATGAAATTCAGATTTAACTGGGCATGCACTGTCATGTGTTACTTTGGCAGCTCTGATTTCACTGAGTAGGCCTCATACGCCGGGGCCCGTTCTAGGCACTGGGAATGTGAATTTGAATGAAAGACAAGCCCTTGCCCTTGCCTTGGGCCTTGGCGATTGTTAGAAGATGCTCGTGCAATCCCACTGAGGGTCCACTACGCCAAGGAGAAGGGAGATTCAGACCAGAGGAAGTTATTAATATTATAGATGTTAATGCGAATCATGATGGCATGTCAATTTGGATATGCAAATAGTAAATTATTTGCAGTTCTTTGGGCATATTTTTGTCTATCCTAAACAAATTTTAGTCTTAATCTCTGTCTTTGGGCTAAATCACATACACTTGACCTAAACAATGGGATTAACTAAACAAAAAAATGAGGCAGATGTCCTTTTCCCTTTTTCTCCCACTAAGTACAAATAAATATCCCTGGGTCTATGTACAGAATCAACGTAAGACGGCTCTGAAAGGTGGAGAGAAGACATTCAGCTAGGAACATGGGGACCTGGGGAGAGACTTTATGGTGAGTCTCCTGAGGTCTTTCCTGCTTCCCTCCCTCCCCCCACTCTATTTCCCTCTTTCTTTCTTCCTGCCTCATGTATCTTACCTTGACAATGGAGAATCCAGCAACCTAGAAAAGTTAACAGATGCAGACACCAAAAGCCACAGCTTGAGCCTGCTCTCTCTAGCTAAGGGATCAGGAAAGGGGAGTCTGGCAAGACACCGCCCTCTAGACGTCAACTACTCTACTTCAGCCAAACATCACATGAAAAAAATGGATATGTAATCCCATGCCTTTGGGAGGCTGAGGTGAGTGGATTGCCTGAGCCCGTGGGTTCAAGACCCGCCTGGGCAGCAAGACCTCATCTCTACAATAAATCCAAAAAAAAAAAAAAAATCAGCCGGGCGTGATAACGCGTGCCTGTAATTCTGGCTACTCGGAAGGCTGAGGCGGAAGGATCGCCGGAGCGCAGCAGGCGAGGCTGCGGTGGCCGGGAGCGGCCACTGCACTCCAGTCTGAGTGGCCGAGTGAGAATCCAACTCAAAAAAAAAAAAGAAAAGAAAAAGAAAAAAATGGATGGCCCCAACCCCGCGTGAGATTTGATGCAATTCCTATACACATCCCAGCCAGACTGTCTGTAAATGCAGAGGAGCTCATGCGGAGAACCTGGAACAGCAGAAATGCTTTTGAAAAAGAATAAAGTGGGGGAAATCAGTCTAGCCAACTCCAACACTTCTTATGAGACTACTGTAACTAGGACGGTGCAGCCAACAGGAGAGAGAGACACACAGATCAAAGGGGCTGAACAGAGAATCCAGACACAGCCCTCAGCAGTGTAGCCAACTGATTCTTGACGGAAGTGCAGTAGCAATTCATAGAATTCCGGGGAAAGGATGACATTTCCAACCAACGATGCTGGAGGAAGCAGGCGTGCTTAGACATAAGACAAAACACCTTAACCCAAGCCTCACACGTTACACAACAACCACGTCAAAATGAACCCCGGACTCAAGCGCAAGCACTTCCCAAAAGCTGACTCCAAACACCTTCCAGGAAGCCTGTCTCCTAGCCCCAAGGGCACATCAGGCCTCTGGGTAGGTGGCATGACTGAGAGAAACCCCTGAGGTCTGCAGAGGCCCATGCTCCAGCTTGCTGGTGGTGGCATTTCCTCTACGGCACCTGTGGGTGTGACCAGGCCGGCGGCTTGACAACTTTTGGTCCTCTTCAGAGAGGCGTGAGCTGTCTGGCTTTGACAAGTTGGCTTCTTTGAGAACGGATCCCCGGTCATGAGAGTCCACCCTCGGGCATGGAGCCCAGCGGGGTGCTGGCCACCGGGCGCTGAGTCACCACATCTGGGATCGGGGACCTGGATGGTGGCCCCTGCCCAAGTCCCACTGCAGCCTCAGACCTTCCCTGGTGGTGCCCTGTCTATTCCTTTCTCTGTCTTCTCCAAAGACAACTTTTCTTAATAAACCTAGTCTTTCTCTATATCAAAAACAAGCAAATAAACAAACAAAAAGAAAATTTTTTAACTCTATTTCCCATCTGTTTTTGGCTAGCTACTTTACTTCAGGACACACTGTAAACTTGACCCTTGTCCCTGCTCCCTCCGCCACAGAGAAACCCCTGGCTATCGCCTTTGAGCTACTGGAAGGAGCGGGCAACCCTGATGCTCTCCCACCACCAGTCTCTGCCTTGGCTGACATTCAGTTGGAAAAAAACCGTGGTGATAGCTCTTCTCGCTGGCCACAGCCACCTCCCTCCACTGTCCTATCAATTGTGAAGCAAGCTGGGAGTGGGCTGATAACTGCATCAGCAGTGCTGGGATGAAGATCGAGGAAAAAACTCTCCCCCAAAGTTACAGTACCTGTTAGAAAACAGACACGGTTTTCTCACAGAGTAGTATCTTGCAGGCTGCCAGCAGACGGAATCACACAATCTCCAACTGGAGCTGGGAACGGAAGTCATCTGGTGCACGCCTGCAAGTCGTGATGGGTGATGATTGCAAAACAGCTGGGGCGGGAGGGGAGGGAGTGAGGGAGAGTTGGAGCGTGGGCACCCGGCCTGCAGGGCAGAGTTGGGGGCCATCCCATCGTAGCACGCATGACAAGGACTGCACAGCCACACGTGTGTTATCCTGGGGGATAGGCCCTTGTCACTAGTGAGCAGGCACACGCTACAGGGTGAACGGTCAAGTATCATGGGTGAAGTCACCTGTCACGGGATGAGAGTCACATGTCACAGAGTAAGCAGGCATGGGTCGCAGGGTAAATAGACACATGTTACAGGGTGGACAGACATGTGTCAGGAGGAAATAATCATGTGTCACAGGGAGAACAGGCAGGTGTCATAGCATAAACAGATTCAAGGAACAGGGTAAACAGGCACGTGTCACAGGGTAAACAGGTGCACGTCATGAGGGAACAATTGCATGTCACAGGATGAAGAGGCACATGTCACAGTGAATAGTCACACGTCACAGGGTAAACAGGCACATGTCACAGGATGAACTGGCACATGTCACAGAGTGAACACGTGTCACAGGGTGAGCAGTCACATGTCACAAGCGAACAGTTGCATCCACAGGGTGAACAGGTGCACGTCACAGAGTGAACAAACACATGACACAGGGTGAACAGTCACACTTCACAGGGTGAACAGGTGCGTGTCATGAGTGCACAGTCACATGTCATAAGGGAGACAGGTGTGATTCTTACTCCCAAGCAGACCCATACCTGATGGATGCACTAGGGCCACGCTGGGCTGGTCACTAGAGGAGTAGAAATAGAGAGGCCTTTAGAAGATGCCAGACGGTGATGTAAACACCGGAAGATAGCAGGAAGTAAGAGGAGGAACCATTAGTTGAAAATTGCAATCAGAAGACTTGGGAGTAAACAGAGTATTTGCTCCCAGCAGACCCACATATAATCCTCGTGTCCGACTGCTTCTCATGGTCACAGCAGGCTTCGTGAATGACTTCTCTTGCTGAAACATGGCCAGCCTTGTACAGTCATCTGTGGGCCGTCTCTGTGCTAACTACCTTGAGTGACTCCACAAGCCCGTTATATTATGAAATTGTAGAACACAGTCATGTGGTTAAAAAAACGCCCTTTAGACAGGACTCGAGACAGGCATTTTAGATCTGAAGTCTTAGACAGGATTCACACGTTTGCCATCTGTCTGGAACACCATTACTCTACTAATAAAGTCTGCAATTATCTAGATGAGAAAATAAGTCATGTGGATTGGGCAGGTCTGGAAAGTTGAAATCTCTGGATATTCTGAGCCCGGAGGATCCCACTGGAGACAAACTAACATTGTGACAGAAAATTAAGCTACTCACGTGTGGTTTTAGGCAACTGGCAAGTTAATAATCACGCAAGACAGCACTCTGGAGTCAGGGAACACGATGCTTCTGTGGCTTTGGGATGTGTGGAGAACAAATATTCACCCACAAAATGAAAAGAAAATAACGAAGTGCCCCCTCAGCGTGAGATGTGTGCACACAGAACGCAGCTTCTCTCCCAGAGGGACGCACCGTCATAAAGAGAAGCCTCTTCACAACTTCCTGCCTTGTCATGCAGACATCGATGGCGTGTCAGTCTGGAACAGCACGATGTGTGGGGACCTCAGAGGCAGTAGGGGTATGTGACCAAGGATGGCACAACATTGGGCAGGCGACTTAGTCCCTGCCATTTCCCATGTCTTTCTTGTTCGTGGAGAAAAACGCCGCATGCAGGGTGGCACGGGCAGTCAGGAGTGTGTGTGGAGGAGTCTCGGGTCCCAGTGCCTTCGGAATCTCAACAGCTGGCATTTTCTCAGCATTCATTCAGCAAGTAATTATTGAGCACCTACTATTTGATAAGCTCAGTCTTAGTGCACCTAACAGCGTAACCTAAAAACAAACAAAAAACAGTCTTCCTTCCGTCAACTGCCATTTTCATTTTTGTGAGCGGGAAGGGCAAAACACGTCAAGGGTGTTGCATCTCAGGAAATCACAGCGCCATGGAGCACAGGAAGGGACAGGGATGCTGGTGATCCACCAAGGCTGGGCTGCCGTGGACACGTGCCGGGTGTATCCACCTTGAGAAATGACCCGCTGCTGGCTGTGAGCAGTGCCCTTGACGACTTGAGCGGAGGACACACTGCTCCTGAGCTTCTGGTGAATCCAGGTGGCTGTGACCTCAGGTCTGGTGATTTCTGTGCTACGTGGGATTCTTCTCTAGGCACTTTTGCACGAGAGCTCACTGTCGGGTGGCTGGGACTTTGTCATCCAAGGCATGGGTAACCCCGTATTCCTGCCTTCCCCATTTCTTTTCAGAGTCACGGCCACATGGTACCCCCTGACTGTCCTGCTACTGTCCTTTTACTAATCATGCACATCTCTCCTTGCACCCCTCACTGTGTCCTGGGTCTGCTTCTTGGAAGATGTATCCCTCACAGATGAGATGGGGCAGGTGGGGGAGGGAGTGGAGGGAAGGCTCGGGGAGGAATACAGGATGGCTCCTACAAGGGTGCTCTGTGGGGAGTTGTGGCCACCCACTCATGGGCTCCTATTCCCTGGATCATTGTGGAGGAGGCTGGTCAGTGTTGATGCTAAAAGTTCATGAAAAAGTATTCAAAGTTAGACATGGGTGCATTACCTTATTCAAGTAAGTTTCACAACCCAGGAACTGAGACGGATTCCCAGCCGCAAGCCTCCCTTTCCACTGCAGCAGAGCTCAGTGTAGGGAAGAAAGGAGACATTCTCACAGTTCAGTGAAAATCTGCTGTGTGGTATGAACTATAGATTCAGAACCAGGAACTGCTGGCTCTATCATCACTCCATAAACATGGTCAGTGCCACACCCACCTACACCTTGGACACTGCCACCAGTTCTGGCATGGTCTGCTCCAGCAGGATCGATTTCCTGTGGTTTGACATCAGAACGGTAGTGGATGGAAACTGGAACTCAATTACAGTCATGCGTCACATCAGGACAAAGAAGGCTTTTGAGAAAGGTGTCCTTGAGCAAACATCATAGAGCCCACCACATACCCAGGCAGTGTGGTGTAGCTTATCATACACCCAGGCAGCATGGTGTAGCCTACTACATAGCCAGGTGGCATGCAACCTAGGGCTCCTGGGTTACAAACCTGTGCAGCTTATGACCACGATAAATACTATAAGCAGTTGGAATACAATGGTGAGTGTGTGCCTAAACATAGCAAAGGCACATTAAATGCAACACAAGAGATAAAGCATGGTGACACCTGTCGAGAGCACTTGCCATCAATGGAGCTTGCAATATGCAAGTTGCTCTGTGAGTCAGTGAGTGACGAAGAGTGGATGTGAAGGCCCAGGACATCACTGTGCACCACTGTAGACTTCGTAAACACTGGACACTTAGCCTCCACTAAAGTTATACGTAATTTTTTTTCTTCATTAATAAACTAGCCTTAGCTTACTGTAACTTTTTAACTTTATAAGTGCTTTAATTTTTTTAACGGCTTGACACTTTTGAGATAACATTTAGCTTAAAACACACATTATACAGATTAGCAAAAATATTTTATTTCTTTATAGCCCTAGTCTATAAGCTTTTTGGTGTTTTTAATTTTTTTAAAGATTTTTTACTAAAAGCTAAAACATAAACCCAGTCTTAGTTTAAGGCCTACATAGGGTCAGGATCATAAAGATGTCATTAGACAATAGGAATTTTTATCTCAATTTTAGTCTTAAGACCACTATCAGATATGCAGTGTGTTGTTGACCAAAATGTCATCATGTGGTGCGTGATGGTATTGTTACAAAGAAAAAAAAACCCATAAAAACAAAAACCACATGCCTTCATGACCAAACATAGTCAAAGCAGTAAAATCAGTTGAAAGGACAAAAGATAGAGTCAACATAACCCAAGTGCAGCCATTTTCACACTTCGTTATGTCATGTTTCCTTAGCAAATTATCTAGCCTGCCCCCTATTCATTAGCAAAGGGCAGAACTGGTTTCCTGGGAGGCAGTTACTGATAATTGTCGCCAAGTATTTGTCTTCCAGCCATAAAGAACCAAGTTAACCTAATCTATTATAATCAGCCCTTTGTGACCCACGTGACACGGACAGATCTCATCACCATGGCAACAGTTCTGTGACTAAGCCACCTAACTGTCTTTCATCCACCACTGTGATGTCAGTTCCTGTGCTACCTGCCCCCTTCATAATGATGTAAAACAGACCACCACCCAATTACTTTAACAACCTACCCGCACCAAAGGAAAACCTTAAAAGCATTCAACCTCAAGCAGTTGCAGTCATGCTTTTGTTAAGCTCTGGTCTGGTCGCCATGTTTTTCTTTAAGCTTTGGCCCCTTCCCCTATCTTGAGGCAGTGAATCTACAATCTCTCTCTCTCTCTCTCTCTCTCTCTAATCTGCTTTCTAAATTGATGTGTTTTTCTACTTTCTAAATCAATGTGGTTTTTTTTCCTAAGCTAATTTTCCCTCAGCACCAGCCTACCCACTAACCTAATGTCAGAGGAAACATGGCTTCCCTTTCCCCTCCCAGACTGGAATAAGTGCATCTTTCTAACTGAACCCAACTCACATGCAGCACCTAACTACACAGCAGCCCAGGATGTCACATTTTTGGTTTCCCATTCTCTGCATTTCAGGGAAGAATCATAGAAAATGAGTGAATTAGAGAATGAACACCAGTCTTCCTTCTTCTCACACAGCATATACAAATAAAAAAAACCCCACTTATGTTAGATATTTTATTTTAAAATGTTTATTACTTAAATTTAACTTATGAGTAATTAACATAAAGATCATTAGCATGCATGAGATTTGCCCGTGTACAACAGGAAGTAGAATTGTTTAAAATTATCACTCTATTTCCACTCCAATGTGAGCTTGAATGTCTCCATCTCCACCCTCACAAAAAAGAAAAAAAGCTCAGCAAACTGTTGAACAACAACTCTCCATAGATAGACTAGACAGCAAAGGACCATCTGCCTTGCCAAAGATGGAAAGATGGGGATGGAGAGAGCCTTGGTTCACCAAGACCGAGTCATCACTGGAGCCAGAAACTATTAAGGACCCTTAAATGGCAATTGAAACATTGCAGGAAGCTGGATGAGGACTTTAATTACACATTTCTGGGGCTGGGAGGAGTACCATGCTGCTATGACCAAGCTCTCACAGTGAAGATGGCAGGAAAATACCCTTGAGCTTCAGGCAGGGAATGGGGAAAACATCCATTCTGAAATGGGGCCACAGTATTCTGTCACCTGTGGCAGGAGTTTGCCCTCAGGAGATAATACTTTAGTGGACCGTTATCTGACCTAGGAACAGACAAATGGATAGGATGACCATGACTTTTCTACATTACATATGGGGGAAAGATGGCTAAGAAACATTTCTGAAGGTCTTAGCCCAGGGACTCAAGCCCACTGCAAAAGCAGACATTTCACTGTAAGATTATAGAGTACTTTTCCACCTCCCCAATATCCTACCATCATATTAACAGAACTCCAATAAAAATAACAGTGTTTACAACTGAGAAAGCTACAAGACACAGACTCCATTTAAGATGTGATTTTTAAGAAAACCTAAAGATGACAGAGAACGTTAAAAACATGGACATTAAAGGAATGGAAGTCTCCCACATCTACAGCTATGACAAACATTAAACATAGCTTAACGCCTACCCAAATAAACATTAAACTCATACTGATGGCCTGTTTGCCATCTAATGAATACATGACTTCCAGCTTTCAACATAAAATTACAAGGCATGAGTAAGGCAGGGGAAACAAAAATGAATATCAGAGCAAATATCAAAACAAAACTTATAGGTAGCAGAGATTTTAGAATAATTAGACCAGAAATATACATGTGATTAAAATGCTGCAGGCTCTAATGAAACAAGTGGGTCACATGCAAGAAAAGATATGTGGTGTAAGCAGACAGATGGAAGCACAAAAAATCAGAAGAAAATGCTAGAAATTGAAAACACTATGAAAGACATGGAGAATTCCTGTAATGGGCTCATCACTAGAGACAAGGCCAAGGAAAGAGTCGATGAGCTTGGTATGCAATAGAGACTTTCTAAGCTGGAATGCAAAAAAGTAAAAAAAAGGATGAACAACAGCAAAAATAACTCCCAGAATATCCAAAAACTGTGGGATAATTATAAAATGTGTAACATGAATAATGGGAATAAGAAAGAAAGAAGCAGAAGATGTTTTGAAGGAATAATGACTGAGAATTTTCCAAAATCAATGACAGATACCAAAACAGATCCAGGATACTCAGAGATTTCCAAACAGATAATCCAAACAGGATTTACACTAAAAAAATCTACATCTTGGTGTGTGATATTCAAACTGCAGAAAACTAAACACACACACACACACATACACACACACACACACACACACACACACACACACTGAAAGAAACCAGAGTAGAGGGAAAGAACTTTACCTGTAGAGCAGAAAAAACAAGAACTTTTCAGACATCTCTTCAGAAACCATGTAAGCTAGAGAGTGCAATGAAATATTTAAGGTTTTTTGAGAGAAGCTGTATTCGGTACACTTGTCTTTCAAAAGTAAATAAAAACTAAGAACAAAAAAGGAAAAAGTGAAGGAAAAGGACATCCCTAGATAAACAAAAAGAGAGAGAATTTGTCACCTAAACACTTGCCTTTCAAGGAATGTTAAAATACATTTTTTAGACAAAAGATATAGGAACTCATATCTATATAAAGAAAGAGTGTTAGAAAAAGAATAAATGAGGTAAAAATATTTTCTTTTTCTCACTCTTTTTTTTATTTTAGAATTTTAATCATGAGATAGTAATACAAGTTCACTGGTTTATAAAAGATAGTTGAATCCAAATTATTTTTCTGGTAAAGCATTAGTATTTTGCTATGGTAATTCAGGTGGATTTAGAACACTCAATTTGAGGAGGAGTTCCAAATACACCATGTGTCTTCTCACTCTACTCTTGATCTTTTTCTCATTCTTAACTGCTATGATAGATGATGGTTTGTTCAATATCATCAACAATATATTATGTGATTATGCCTTTTGTATAAATAAAGTGATTCACATAATGTTATAATGGATAGCAGGAAGGAATTGGAATATTTTGTCAGAAGTTGTTACATACATCAGCAAAGCAGTATGGTGTTAGCTGAGAGATATTGCATTATATATATTTGCAAGCTCCAGGGTAAACAATTAAAAATAAAACAAGTATAATTGGTATCCTAAGAGAAAATAGAATAAAACCAGAATAGGCAAAGAGGAGGAAAGACAAAAAAATAGAAAAAAGGAACAAGTGCAATGAATGGAATACAGTTACAAATATAGTATATATTAACACAATTATATCGACAGTCACTTTAATGTGAATGATCTAAAGGTACTAATTAAAATATAGATCATTACATGGTATATACAAAAGAGGAACCAAAAATATAAATAGGTTTAAAATTAGGGTCAACAGTCAGCTGAATTTAATTGACCTTGATAGAATTTGTTATTGAACAACAACAGAATACATATCATACTCAGGATCATATAAAATATTCATGAAATAGAACACATTCCAGTTCTATTCAAAAGAAAAAATAAAAATTTTTGATAGGATAGGATAGAAATAAAAATATGCTCTAAGACCACAATGACATTAAACTAGAAAATCATAACAGGAATGAAGCTTAAAAATACCCAAATGGTTGGAGATTAAACAAGACACTTCTAAAAAGCACACAGTTGAATAAGAAGTGGCAGGAATATTTTAAAATATATTTTAAATTAAATAAAAATGAAAATACAATTAAAAAATTTGAAATCCAAGAATGCAGTGTTTGGAGGGAGACATCACTAAATGCATATTTTAGAAAAGAAGAAAAATTACAGAAAAACAATAAGCTAAGTTTCAAACTTAGGGAACTAGGAAAAGAAAAGCAATACAAACCTATAGCAAGAATAAAGAAAATAATAAAAATCAGAACAGAAATTAATAAAATTGAAAGAGGAAAGCAAAAGAGACAATTAATGATCTAAAAATTTGTTCTTTGAAAAGATAAATAAATAAAACTAACAATCCTCTATTTAGGCTAACATAGGAACAAGAACAAAAAGAAAAGATCCAAACTGCTAATATCATAAATGAAAGAAGAGCAATCACTACAGATACCATTGACATTCAAAGGATTGTACAAATATTGTGAATAACTCTATGTCCACAAATTTGACAACTTAGATGAAATGAATCAATTTCATGGAAAACACAATACATCTAAATTCATACAAGGAAAAATAGATAATCATAATACATCTATATCTATTTTAGAAAATGAATCAATGATTAATAACACTTCAGAAAACAAAACGCCAAGTCCAGATGGTTTCACTACAATTTTCAATCATTTGAAAGAAAAAAAATGATATCAAATTTTCTACAACATTTTCCAGAAAACAGAAGCAGAGAGAAACTTTCTAACTCATTCTATGAGGTCAGCACTACCTTAGTATAAAAACCAGATACAAATATCAAGAAAGGAAAAGACCAATATATTTTGTAAATGTAAATACAAAACTCATGAACAAAGTATTAGCAAATTGAATCCAGCAATGTATAAATAATTATATGCCATGACTAAGATGAATTTATTCCTGGAATGAAAGGATGGTTTAACATATGAAAATTAATTAGCATAATACACCACATTCACAGAAAGAAGGAGAAAAAACACATGATCATCTAAATTAATACAAGAAAAGCATTTGACAAAACTCAACATCCTTTCATAATATAAAAAATTCAAGAAACTAGAAAGAAAAGAAAAATACCTCACCATAATAAAGGTTATTGCAAAAGGCCATAGCTGACATCATACTCAATGACAAAGGACTGAAAGCTTTTCTTCTACGATCAGGAACAAGACAAAGCTGGGAGGGTTTCTACCACTTCTATTCAACATAGTTCTATAAGTCCTAGCCAGAAGCAGTAAAATAACCTCTGTTTGCAGATGACATGATCTGATATGTAGAAAATACTAAAGATTCCACAAAAGAATTGTTAGAACTAACAAACAAAATCATAGAGTCTGTAAGGTACAAAATCAACATACAAAGACCAGCTTTGTTTTTAAGTACTAACTGCAAACAATCTAAAAATAAAATGAAGAAAATAATTTTGTTTTCAGTAAAATCAAACAAACAAAAAACACTTCACAATGAATGTAACTGAGGTTACAAAGAATTGTACACTGAAAGCTCCAAAACATGCTGACTAAACTAAAAAAGACACAAATAAGTGGAGAGACATACAAGGTTCATCGTTTGGATGACAATGTTGCGAAGATAGCATTACTACTTAAAGAGATCCACAGATTCAGTATAATCCCTACAAAAATCCTAATGGCACTGAAAGAATCCATCATAAAATTCATAGGGAATCTGAAATATCCCAAACAATTTTGGACTCCTAAAATAATATTAAAAAGGAAGACATTTGGAAGTTTCGCACTTCTTGACTTCAAACCTTATTACAAAGCCACAGTAATCAAAACAGTGAAGTACTGCCACAAAGCAGATCATAAAGACAAGTGGAGTGGAAGAGAGAGCCCAGAAATAGATCGTCTCAGACATTGTCAAGTGCTGTTTTATAAGGATCTCAAGACCACGCAATAGGGATAGATAGTGTCTTCGAAAGTGGATGTTTACATGCAAATAAATGCTATTCAGCCCTTATCTTACACTATCTGCAAACATTAACTCAGATGGATCGAAGACATATATACGTAACACCAAAAACTGCACAACTCTTAGAAGAAAGCACCAGGGCAAAGCTGCATGGCATTGAATTTGGCAATGATTTTTTGGATCTGACACCAAAAGCACAGAAAGCAAAACTATAAATAGATAAATTGAACTATGTCAAAATTAAAAACTTCTGTACATCAAAGGACTCAGCAGAATAAAAAGGCAATCCATAGAATGGTAGAAAATATCTGCAAATTTCATACTGATAAGGGGGTAATATCCAGAATGCATGAAGAACTTCAACTCAACAAGAACAAAGCCAACGAATCATCAGACTGAAAATAGGCAAAGGACTTGAGTAGACATTTCTCCAAAGAAGCTATACAAATGATCAGTAGGCATCTGAAAAGATTCTCAACATGACTAGTTATTAGAGAAATGCAAATCAAAACCACAATGAAATTGCACCTCAGACTCATTAATACATCTACAAGCCAAAAACCCCAACATTCGGAAAATAGCAAGTGTTGGGGAGGATGTGGAATAATTAGGACATTTTGTGAACTGTTGATGAAAAGTAAAATGATGTAGCCATTATGGGAAACAGTCTGGTGGCTCCTCAAAACATTAAATGCAAAGTTGCTGTATGATTCCTTACCTTCCTCCTGTGTACATATCAAAAAGTATTGAAAACTGGGTCCTGAGGAGATATCTGTATAACCAGGTACAACACAGCATTATTCACAATAGCCAAGAAATGGAAGGCTACAAGTGTCCATCAGCAGATTAATGGGTAAACACCACATGCATATGTCTCCAATAGAATATTATTTAGTTTAAAAGGAAAGAAAATTCTGATACATGTTATCCGTGGACAAATTTTAAGGACATTATGCTTAGTGAGATAAACCAGTCACAAAGACACAAATACTGTGTGATTCTTGTATGTAGTACCTAGCAAAGATACTTGTATGTAGTACCTAGCATAAACAATTTCATAAAATATTAAAGCAGAATGATGATTTCCAAAGGATAGGGAGAGGAGGAACTGGAGAATTGTCATATCGTTGGTACAGAGTTTCAGTTTTGCAAGACAAAAAGAGATGTGAAGATTAGTTGCGCAGCAATGTGAAAATACTTAATGCCATAAGTGTACACTTGAAAATACATATGATCATAGATTTTACGTGTTTTAGCACTATTAAAAATAAAAATAATTAATCCATATTAATAAAATAAAGGAAAATAACCACATGATCAGTCACTTAGATGCAGAAGGACTGGACAATATTCAACACCTTTTCAAGGTAAAAACTCTGACAATGCATATTAACCTGATAATATGCATTTGTGAAAAACTCATACATAACATTATATTTATTGGCAAAAAACTGTATACTTTTCCTTCAATCTGAGAAAAGAGACTCTTTCTACCTTTATTCAATATTTTATCAGAATTTCTAATCAGGTAAATCAGGCAAGAGAAAAAATGCTTAGATCGAAAAAAGTAAGTAAAATTAAGTTCAATTGCAGATGATATAATCTTGTATATAGAAAATCCTTGAGAATCCATCAAAAATGTTGTAACTAATAAATTAGTTCATAAAGGTTGAAAGATGAAATCAGCTTATAGATTCAATTGTATTTCTGTACAAGTTGAAAGAAAACTCTGAAAATGAAGTTAAGGAAACAATGTAATTCCTAATAACATAGAAAAGAACAAAATACTTAGGAATAAATTTAAAAGCAAACAACAAAATTTATACACTGAGAACTGCAAAACCTTGTTGAAAGAAATTAAAGATGATCTAGATAAATGGAAAAATATTCTATGTTCATGACTGAAAAAGTAAATATTGAGTTAGTATGCTATATTAATAAATAATTAATCTATTAATAGCAATAATCCTCAAACTGATCTATAGATTTATCATAATCACTATCAAAATCCCAGTTAATGTTTTTTAAAGAAATTGGTGATCTCGTCATAATATTCATGTGGAAATACTAGGTGCCCTATGAGCAAAACAATTTTGATGATGAAGATCGAAGTCAATGAACTCACACAATCCCATTTTAAAAGTAACTGCAAAGCTAGAGTAATCAAGACTGTAGCATTTGCATAAGAATAGGCACATCATAAATCAACTGAGAGAAATAAACATGAGAAATCAACTTTTGCATTGACGGAGAATTGGTTTTTGACAATAGCGTTGAGAAAATTCAATGGAGCAAAAATAGTCTTCTTAACAAATGGGGCTGGAACAACAGGTCATAAACATGCACAAGAAAGTCTTTGACCCTTTCCTCACACCATGGGCAGAAATTCACTCAAAATAGATCTTAGATTTAGATGTAGAAGCTGAATCTATAAAACTCTTAGAATAAAATATAGGGGCAGATACTAACGGTCTAGGGTTAGGCAATAAATGCCTTAAAAAGCACATGGACAGAAAACAATATCCATACAATAGACTTCATCAGCATTTTTTAAACTGCTGCAAATGATGTCATCAAGGAAGGGCAGAGACAACTTGTAGACTGGAAAAAAGTATTTCCAAATCATCTATCTGATAAGAAACCTACATTCAGAATATATACATAAGTCTTACCCTTCAGTAATAAAATGTACATAACTTATCTTAAAAATGCACAAAGGATTTGAATACACACTTTCCCAAAGAAGACCCATAACCAAAACACATTTCAAAATGTTTCGCCCAGGTTTGGTGTCTACCCTGTCATCCCAGCACTTTGGGAGGCCAAAGCAAGTGGATTGTCTGAGCCCGCGGCTTCCAGACCAGCCTGGGCAACTTGGCCAGACCTCGTCTCTATGATAAATACAAAATTAGCCGGCTGCAGTAGCGCGTGCTTATAGTTCCGACCACTTAGAAAGCTGAGGCAGAAGGATCGCTGGAGCCCAGCAGGTCAACGCTGGGGTGGCAGTAAGCATGCCACTGCCCTCCAGCCTGGGCGACAATTAGGACTCCAACTGAAAAAAAGAAGTACAACCTGTACAATGACCACTTTTATACCTAATCCTGAGTTGTACCCCACATCTTTAAAAGAAAATAAAATGTTCAAATCAATAGCCTGAAGGAAAATACAAATTAAAGCCACAACGAGATACCACTTCACATCCACTAGGATGGCTGCAATTTAAAAAGACCATCAAAAACAAGTGTTGGTGGGAGTGAGGAGAAATGGAAACCCTTGCAAAATGGTGCAAACACTTTGGAAAACTGCTGGGTGGTTTCTCAAAACGTTAAACGTGACGCTTTCATATGATCTAGCAATTCTACTTTTAGGTATCTTTCTAAGTGGAATGAGAACCGATATTCACATAAAAGCCTACATACAAGCCAGGCTCTGTGGCTCAGCCTGTCATCCCGCGCCTTTGGGAGGCTGAGGTGAGTGGATTGACTGAGCCCGCGGGTTCGAGACCCACCTGGGCAGCGAGACCTCATCTCTACAATAAATCAAAAAATCAGCCGGGCGTGGTAGCGTGCGCCTGTAATTCCGGCTACCTGGAAGGCTGAGGCGGAAGGATCGCCGGAGCCCAGCAGGTCGAGGCTGCGGTGGCCGAGAGCGGCCACTGCACTCAAGTCTGGGTGACAGAGTGAGACTCTAACTCAAAAAAACAAACAAACAAACACAAAAACCTACATACAAATGTTCAAGGCAGCATTATTCAAAACACTCCAAAAGAGGAAACAATGGGCCCATTTCTCAACTGGTAAGTGAATACAGAAAATATGGTGCAGCCATATACTGGAAATCATCCATCGATTTACAAGAGTGCTGATACATGCCACAGCATGAACAAATCTGGAAAGTATTAGGCTAAGTGGAGAAGTCAGTCACAAAATACCACATATTGTATAACTGCACTTACATGAATTTTGCAGAGTAGACAACTCTGCAAGGCGGAACATGGATTAATGTTGTGCCTAGGGAGAATGGGGAGCACCTGGTAAAAAGCCCAGGGTTTCGTTTCAGGGTGACAAAGGTGTTCTAAGAGTGATGTGGTGATGCCTGCACTCCTCTGCAGATATAATAAAATCCCCTGAATTATAGCTTTAAATGGATGAATTGTACATTATGTTAATTATAGCTCAATAAATCTTTTTTTAAAAAGCATCATTTAGCTGTCAGGGCAAGTTGGAGGCATTTTTATGAATGCAGAGATTCAGCGAGAATCCAGCCCGTGCATCCTATCTGAGGAAGACACAAGGCTTTTAACCCAAATGTTAACTGGAGCAGAACAAATATGTGAAAACGGTAGCAGATAGTTAGTCAACAGTGACAGCCAAAGACTGTTACAACAGGTGGTTAGGAGAGGGGGATGGTGAGGTCTGAAGGTTGGCTGTGGACTTTTGAAATGAAAACACTGTATTTTAAGAGAATTTTGATAGTAGCTTGACCCAAAATATACTATTCCCACCAGGCTTACGACTTATAAATGTGCCTGGTGGGATAACGAGGTCTCCTCATCAGATTTCTCGGGTGAGGGGAAGAGCAGAGAAGAAATAGGGTCCAGAATGCTACTTTTTGGTGGGGAGAGAAAATGAGTAATGAGCCATCTTAGTGAGTGGCCTAGTACCTGTTCGGTTTTTCAGTCATTCTAAAGAAACTGTGAAAATGAAAGCATTAACCTCGGTTGAACTGAAGAGCAGAGTCAGACTCAAAATGTAAATAAAGGAGGGAACAGAAATACAATGAAACCAGCAAAAACACAGAATGGGAGGAAAAGGAAACGAAGAATAACACTGCTATCATAAAATCACACGCACAGAGATGGGCCAATATCTAGTACCAACTGTTTCCTCCCCTTCAAGACTTCTTCTGATTAAGGCTACCATGACGAAAGCTTTATGCCTCGATGTATTCAACTCGTTTTATTCTCCTTTTGAGCTCCTAAAACACGGAGAGTCCAAACTGATATACACTGTGAGTGCAAAAGACACACTAGATCCCATTTAAAGAAATTTTAATACAGATTACACATTAAACTAATGTTTTAAATGTATCTGATTAAAGAAACTATGCCATTCAAATAATCTCACTTAAAAAGGAACTTTAAAAATGTTTGCTGCAGAAACGTTAAAATCACAGTATACTTTGGTTGAACAGTGCGAATTCAAACATTCTTCGATGTGTTTAGACAAATAAACTCCCTGCACTCAGGTCTTTTTTATTCTAAACAAAGGGCACAGACAAAAACCGAGGGAATTAGCCTGCCAGACAACTATCTATGCTGGTGAGCTGGATAATGAAAGTGCAACAGTGTGATGGGCTAGAAAGACATGGGTGGTACTCCTTTGGATAGCAAAGTTAAGGCAAGGGAGCCTTTCCAACGAGTGGACGTCAAGTTGGATTGGGAAAGATGACAAGATGCCAATGCCCTCCAGTCTGCCCAGGACAGTGACCAGAGCCATCTGTAGAAGAGATGCAAGGTTTCCATTTCTCTTTTGAGCACTCACAGGAGTCCCATGGGACCCATGCGTGCTTGGGGACACCCTGCAGTCCTCCAGGGCCAGCACGAGGCAGGTCCCTGAGGGAGACACAGGTCCCCTGTTGCTTGAATGCTGCAGGGCCACTGACATCATAGCAGTTGAATTCAATACAGAGCAGTTCACAAAGGGCCTAGGTGCCCTGGCCACCTCGTGTCTCAAAGCTCAGCTTATGCTGTAGTGTAGACAAGTAGGGAGCTGTTTCTCAGAAGGAAGCTTGCTATGATTGAATGGGTTTTGGTAGAAAATCTTGGGGAGCTTCCCTTGGATTCTGCCGCTAGGCTGGCCTGGCCCACTGAGGACACCCTACTCTGTTGGTCCTGCTTCTCTCAGGGCCTGCTGGGTCAGCCAGGGTCTAGTGTCCTACAGCTGATGGCTGAAGGGTGACTTCTCCTCAGTGCAACAATCACTGCCTTCAGCCTGTCCAAGCAGAGCCCTCAACCATGGAGTATGCTGCCTGTAAAATCCAGGGGACCTCTTGGCATCCCGCTCCCTTGTGAGTGTGGGGCCTGAGGCCAAGTGGTGTGGGGGATAGTTGCGGTGTGGGTTCTTTGACTTCACCACAGAAAAAAATTTCAGAGTGAGTCACAGAGAGAGTTTTAAAGTTTAACTTATTTAAAAGAAAAAAGAAAAAGACACATTCAAGAGAGAATGTGGGTGGCCTTACGGGAAAGGGCACATGCTTGCTCTCAGCAGAAAGCTTTACATGTTGTCCAAAATTATAATTAAGCAACTCATTTTCTAAGCTAAGCTTTGATCACAAGTTTCAATTCTTATTATTTTAGAAGTTTGCTGGTGTCATGAGGAACTTTTGCGATAATAGGAAAAATTACTGTTTAATTAAGTTTTCTCTGAGCACACCATGCCTCAGTGTTCCCGGTAAGTCCCTGCTGTCCTGTTTTGGGTCTTTGTCGCCAGCTGCCCCGTGCTCCAAGTTTGGCCCTAGGTTTCAATCAGTGTGCAGTTGTTCAAAAGAGTTATGTCCCAATAAGATGGTGCCCAGAGCCCTGATCATCTGATTCCCTAATTATCTAAGCCTGCCTGTAAGAAACTCGCTATCTATATCTAAGCTATGCTAACCATCCTGCCTCAGGGTCCATAGGATTCTTATCTTTGCAGAGGATGTCCTATAAGTTCCAGACCACAGGTCTCCCAGTAAACTTACCAACTCTCCTCCTGGGATGTAGACCCTCCCTCCTAAAAACCCCAGGTTTTGCCCATGAAATGTGTCAGCTTGCTCAACCATGGAATGGTGGACTCAAGGTAACAGGGGCTAAAGAGTTAACATACCCTGAACACGACATGGGAAAATCAAGCTGCTATCCTGGCTTGGGGAAGATGAACTGGTTTTGCTGTTTTGAGGACTTGCAGTGAGGAAGAAAATGGGCTCACTAGGTCAATAGTGCCAGCCCAAGAGGCTTTAGTGACATGTTTTAGCAAGGAAAACACCCTCGGAGTGGCTGTTCCTTTCTAATGGTGGTCCAGGCTGAGGAAGGAGAAGTGTAAGCCCTGCCATCCAAGCTGAGTTCACTAGCACAGCTTCATTTAGGCTTCTCCCATACTTGAACCTTTTGACGATTTGACAAGTGGTCTTTTGGCAAGTGGTCTTTTAAAATTACTTGCTAATGGTTTGTTGCTAGCATATGAAACACAACAGATTCTTACGGATTAGTGCTATAACCAACTACCTTGACAAATTTGCTCATTAATTTTAACAGACGATCTGTAGATTCTTTTGAATTTTCTACATAGTCATCTATGAACAGTGACAATTCTATTTCTTCCTTTTCATATTTTCTTTTCTTTCTTTTATTTTCCCTTATTTTGTACTGTGCTCACTGGCATCACCACTTTTGAATTGAATAAAAATGAAGAGAGCAGGTATTCTTACCTTATTTCTGATCTCAGAGGAAAAGATGTCAACCTTGTGATTATGATGTTGGTTTTAATTTTTGTTTGTGTTGTATTCCTCCTGTATCACATTAAGAAAGTTTCCTCTTATTTCTAGTTTGTTTCTAGTACTCCTCATCAATGAATGTTGTTTTTAGTATTATTTCCTACATATTTTGAGAGAATCCTTTATTTATAAATGTAATGTCCTTATTAACAGGTATGACATATAGCTTTATATTTAAAGCATATGTTTTGTAAGTCACATATAACCTTTTAAATCTAGTTTGAATATCTATTCATTTTCATTGGAGTGTTCCATTTTCGCGTAATAAATTATCCTCTTCACAGCTAGTGACATTAGTGATTTATTTTGAAGTTGAATCTACCTTCTTGCATTGCGTGTTTTGTGTTCTCTGGGCACTTTCATTGTCTTGGGGGAAAATTGGAAATTAATTTCAAATAAAATTGAAAGTTATGAAAACAAATTACAGAAGAGAAAGTCTGATGAATAAAATAGGGTCAACATATTTTCTTCAGTTTCCTGAAATTAAAATTAGTCATCTAACAAAGAATATTAAATATTATCCTGTAGTTATCCACACACTGCCAGTCAATTACCTTTCTGCTCTAGGTCATCTTGTGAGGAAGCACTAGAAGGTGACCCTCATACCTACCTGGTGCTTCTCCAATTAGAAAATAGAATATCTTTACCGATGAAACAGTGTCATCTAGATTGCCGGGTTCCAAACACATCTGAGTGCTAGCAGCACAAAACAAGCTCTTCAAAAAGACAGATTCTAGATGAAATTTGATTCAGTCAGCTTGGAATACATCTGCTCTCAGGTGATTCTGATGAATACCTTGCTGTGGAACAAACAAACTTCAGGGCCTCTGAAGTAAATGTAAATATTCATGGTAACACATGTAACTTCGAGACCTAAATCCCAACCGAGCATAATGCTGATGAGCACAAGAGTTTGAAAGAGATATGTACTTTCCCCAAATTCACTTATTGTATGTTACAAAATGATAATAGACATAACTTGAATGTGGCTGGTATTGGCCAGTGGGCATACTTAAAGCAGTAATTCACATTCAAAAAACCCAGAGCAGCTTTTGTCCCATTAGAACTAATGGATGACGTGAAACAGATATCATAAACAGTTCTTGGGCTGTGTGTGTGCTGGGTAGGGTGAGAGGGCTGCGGAAATGGTGTTCACCTTCCAGGTGGGCTAAAGGGGAGCTCCCACTCACCCTCCAGAGAGAATGTACTTCCTGTAGAGAGACAGTGACTGCAAGGCCTCCCTAAACACCCCTAGGCGATGCAGACATGACTGTGTGTGCCCTGTGCCCTGGAGTTCTTCCATCTCCATCTTCTTTTGTGGAAAAGAAGGAAAGGAAGGAAGGAAGGAAGGAAGGAAGAAAGAAAGAAAGAAAGAAAGAAGGAAGGAAGGAAGGAAGGAAGGAAGGAAGGAAGGAAGGAAGGAAGGAAGGAAAGAAAGAAAAAGAAAGAAAGAAAAAAAGAAAGAAAGAATTTGGTTTCTGCCGTGGGAATATTTTCAAGAGTTGTTTTTGAAAGAGCAATTTAAAATGAGTTGAGGGTACTATTTGAAAAGAGGGCGTCATTTCCAAAGCTATTGAGATAAAGGTTGAATTAAGCCTACAAGAGTTCTCTCCAAAGCAATTTTGGATAAGCGAGTACTGTGCAGATTATAGTCACGAGAGGCCATGCGTACACTCAGCACCACTCTCCGTTGTTCAGTAACTGTGCTGAACGCAGCTTAAGGCTATTCCTGACATTGCAAACACTAATCAGAGTAGGTAAGAAATCAGAAGAATTGCAATAAATATCAAGTTCACACAGCCAGCTGGCACATTCTACAGCAAATAGGGGTCAAAATGCACTACCCAACTTTTTAATCTATTTTCCAAATTCAGACTCATCTGATCCTGTTCTCTGCCACAAGAGGCTACACCAAGGGGCTCCAATGTCTGTGGCATTCCCATGGGTTTCCCAGGGGGAAATCTCTAGCAAGAGATCATAGGGAGGGCAGAGGGAGGTCAAGTGTTTCATGATGTTCACAAAGTGAGGTGACCTTAAGATGGCTGAGTTCCTCCACCAAACCCCACTGCTTCTCAAACTCTCGCTTCAGTTTCTACTGGCAGCTCTTCCTCCAGTTCTGTTAGGTGTACGGGTGGTAGCAGTCCTTATGCTGCTGTGATGGTTAGTGTTTGGTGTCAACTTGATTAAACCACAAGATGCCCAGAGAGCTGGTTAAACATTAGGTCCGGGTGTGTCCCTGGGGGTGTATCTGGAAGAGATTGGCATTTTAATTGCTGGACTGAGTAAAGCCAATGACCTGGCTGATGTGGGTGAGTATCGCCCTTCTTCGGAGGATGTGAACAGGGCAATCAAGCAGAGGAAGGTTGAAATCACCCTCTGGCGGACTTTTGAGATGGCACATTGACCTCTGCCACCCTCAGCTGGTCCCTAAGCCTGTACAGACCAGGCCTGGAATGCACACCATCGGCTCTCAGACCTTCAGTCAACACCCCCAGCTCTCCAGGGGACAGCAGGCCCTGGAACCTCTCAGCTTCCATGATCACACAAGCCAATACATCATGACAAATTTACACTGACAGATATAAATAGAGACATAGATATGTCTCCAAAAGGAGATACAAATATTTTTTTCTTCTGGAGAACCCTCTCTAATACAGCCTCACTACCTCTCTGGCAACCCTACAGTCTTCTCACATATGTTCAAAGAGTCAATTTATGAATAACTCCTCCTGGGCTCATTCCGATTTGGCACCTGACTGAGAAACCCTGGCATGCCATCTTCTGTCAGTAGGTGTAAACAATCAAAAATAGGAATGAAGGAAAAGAAATTAAAGAATGAAAAGGAGGAGAAAAATAACTTCATAGGACATCAAGGCAACAACCCAAAAAAGCTTGGAATCTGCCCTCCTTTCCTTTCTTTTCTTTTTTTTTTTTTTGAGTTGGAGTCCCA
>NW_007256212.1:354006-382385 GCF_000164805.1 Carlito syrichta | reverse complement strand
TCGAACCCGTGGGCTCGGGTAATCCACTCACCTCAGCCTCCCAAAGGCGCGGGATTACAGACTGAGCCACCGAGCCCGGCTCTCCTTTCATTTCTTAAACTTAAAACTGTTCTCTTCAAAGCCACGATTACGGCTGGTGTCCAGATAGCGCCTTCCGTGGAAGCCGCTTGTCCCATCAGCAGCTCCTGCTTGGTTGACTCAGAGGACACTGAATAAATGGCAGGTCTTTGAATAACTCTTCATCCCCATGCACTCAGTGTTGCTATTTGACTATTTGCTTATCTGTGTGTTGCTCATTATCCATGTAATACAGTCATATAGTCTCGTCCTAAAAGACTCCAGCAATTTCAGTGTGTAAAAAACGTGGATGAGTTCAGATGTATCCCCTCTCGTATCTCCTTCTCCTATTCTTCTCCCTGCTTTCCGAAGATAACACTGGCAGCTAGACATACATCTTTTATTTATTTTTAAAATACTCCTACACAAGTATGAACATTTGTATACACGTGTTTGCGCATATGTTTCCAAATCTCTTTGTATTTAGGTATGAACCCAAGAGTAGAATTTTGGGTTATATGTTAACTTTAAGTTTAATTTTTTGAGAAAGTGCCAAACTGATTTTTAAAATGGCTGCACCATTTTATATTTCCAACACCAGTGTGTGACGATTCCAATTTCTCCACATCCTCATCGACACTAGTTACTTCTTTTTTAAAAAATTTTTCTAAAATAGTCATCCCAGGAGGAGAGAAGTGGTATATCACTGCAGCTCTGACTTGCATTTGTCTGATGACTAAGGATGTTGAGCATCTTTTCATGGGCTCTTTGGCCCATTGCATATCTTCTTTGGAGGATTAATAGAATAGAAATAAGAGAATCTAAATATCTATTTGGATTCTTTGTCTATTTTAATTGGGCTATATAACCCTATATTATTAAGCTGTAAGAGTTGTTTATATAGCCCAGAAACAAATCTCCAGTACTGACAACTTCTTTTTTTTTTTTGAGTTGGAGTCTCACTCCGTTGCCCAGGTTGGAGGGCAGTGGCACGCTCATGGCAACTCCAGTGTCGACTTGCTGGGCTCCAGCGATCCTTCTGCCTCAGCCTTCCAAGGAGTCGGAACTACAGATGCATGCTACCATGCCCAGCTAAATTTTTATTTATTGCAGAGACGAAGTCTCACCAAGTTTCCCAGGCTGGTCTCAAACCCATGGGCTCAGGCAATTCACTTGCCTCGGTCTCCGAAAGTGCTGGGATTGCAGGTTGAACCACCTAGCCCGGTATGACAACTTCTTAGTCCATAAACAAGTCTTGACAAATTCAAGAAGATTAAAATTATAGGAAGTGTCTTTTATGACGACAGTGGAGTAAAACGAGAAATCAATAGAAAAAGGGAGACTGAAAAGTACATGTGGAAATAGATACTCTTAAACCAGCAATGTGTCAAAGAATAAGTCACAAAGGAAACTAGAAATTAACTCAAAGCAACTGAAAACACATTTGTTCAACATATGAATTCTGCTTCAGTGCCAACCTGAAGGGAAAGATTTAACCTTTCAGGTTATTTTTTTTCTTATCAATTTTCTAAAGAGTAGGTGGGCATTCAAAATTCAGACACAAAATAGAAATTTCGTTTATGAGATTGTATGAAAGGTATGTTTGCTTAAATTTTGTGTGGGGGAACGAAGAGAGTGAAAGTATCATTTTCTATTTTAAAATGTTCTAATGCCAGAGAAATATAACAAACATTGGATATTAATAGCATTGGAAGAAATTTCAGGATCATCTCATTAAACTTCTAAGATAATGGAGAAATAGTTCTCCATGAATTCTGATAATCTGGCAACATCTGTTATGTTGCTTCATGAGAAACTAATTACTTTTTGGAACTAGATTAATATTTTAAAAATATTTTATTTTGCTATTTATTATTTGTCTGCTTAATTCTACCCATTTGTTCTCCTTCTGCCTCTGCAATTGCATAGAGAAGGTTTTCTCCCACTCAGAGATGAAAATACTTCAGATGTCTGAAGCAGCCTCTGAACCTCCCGCCCGAACCACCACTTTTCCTTCTGAAGCACACCCATGTCCCTTATTCACTGGATTTCACATATTTTGTCTTACTGGCTAAAGCTTCATTTTGTAACTGTCCAGTATGCCAATATTGTCTTAACTTCACCTTCTTTTTGTTTTAAATATAGAATGTAGGCTTCCGTTTCTTTTTTCTTTAAACAGGACAGTTTTAACATTTGTATTAAGTCTCCAAACACACACAGAAGAAGAGTGTGTAAGGAATCCCCATGTCCTTATTCCCCAATATCAACAACTGATATTTCCCTGTGCTTTTTAATCTATTTCCCCTGCTTTGGACATTTACATCAAATTGCAGCTGCCGTGATGTCTCACTCTTAAATGACTCAATATACATCCCCAGAAAATATGTTCACATATAACTATAATAGTATTACTCACAGCTAAATTGACAATATTGTAATATCAGTAGACCCCCCTACTCAATATACAATTTATCTCAATTAACCAAACTAAAATATGTCAAGTTGGGATGGCTTATTTCTTGTCTGTTTTGATTTAAACTTCTTTATTTTTTAATATTTTTTGATTGATTGCAGAGATGAGGTCTATGTCAAATTGCCCAGGCAGGTCTCGAACCCGCGGGCTCAGGCAATTCACTTACCTCGATCTCCCAAAGTGCAGGATTACAGGTTGAGCCACCAAGCCTGGCCAGGATTTAAATTTCTTTAGACCTGCCACCTTTCGCTGGCATACCTTCGGAAGCTTCCATTTCCAACCAATGTCCACTGTTTCCATTCTATGCCTCCAGACTGCAGTAGGTTAGAATTGTGCGTTACAAAAACAGAAAAAGTTCCAAGTGGCAGTGCTTGCAGTAACTTGCTTGGAAATATTCTTTTTCACTTTGAGGTTCACAAACCTGAGATGTTGGGTTAGAGCTCAGCAAATCTGTTATCTCCTTTCAACAGTAAGGAAACCCTAGCCTCTAGAGGGCATGTGGCCAGCCTCATGTTGGTGGCTGGGTCACTGCCGACAACTGCAGTCAGGATTTCTGCAGTTCTTTGGGCCACATCCTATGAGACAAATCAAACATCTTTGCAAATATAAGTATGGTGGACTAGTTTTATTTTTCACAGTTTGCGGATGCACTAGCAGAGTGCCAGACTCTAGATTCAGATACAAGATTGATCCATTAGCAACACTCCATGATTTCCTAATAGAGAGAGAGTTCTTGCAAGGAGCTTGACAAACAGCATGATATTGCACAAATCCCTGAGAGCATCTGTGACTATAAATCTTCAGAGGTTACGATCCTTAATTTATACTCAAGAGCCAGCTCTAAGGAGATTAAAAGCATGCAATAAACTACTGACATAAACCATTAAAAATATCTATGATATATGATGGATGCGATGAGAAAAAATTTTTTTTAAATTAAGTATTTGGTTTGTGGCAGCATAACTGGTTATTTTTAAAATTTTCTTTGATTTGTTATATTGTTATATATGCATATAAGCAAATTAGATAGAAAAATGAAAGCCACTGGCTAAAAGGAAACTAAACCAATGCCACTGGAGACTTAATTTAATATTCTGTTTAGTAGAAACTTCTCCGAGGCCACATTAAATTATACATCTGATAGTCACTTATGTCTTCCCGCGTGTTCCTTCCTGCTCCCGAATTCCTGCCATTCCCCATCTGAGGAGACAACTCTTCTGAAACTTGTGTTTGTCGTGCTGATTCTTTTGTAAAATGTGATTTTTTTTTAGATAAGAAAATATAGTTTATTTAGAAAGTAAAGTGGAGAGAGACATAAAGAGGGGATTCAGTTCCCCAAGGGAGGGGAGGGGGCCAAAACTTCAGAAAACGTGGCCAGATCATAGTTTAGCAAGGCAATGGCCTGTAAAATGTCATTTTAATATACACCATTCTCTAAGCATTTTTAAAGTTTCTAGGAGTCAGTTATTTTCTTTAACATTGCAAAGGTGGCATCCTACCATATTTAACCTTCTAAACGTGCACATTCTCTCCTGTGTACCATCTCGACCGCCGCAGATAAGGTAGTCATTCGCTCCTTCGAATAGGAAGTCAGCAGGGCATGGCTGGGTCTCTGCTTGGGGTCTCACAGGTGTCGGTGGCTCTTAGCACCGACCTCCCTGGTACTGGCAGGATTCCTGCCCATGGTGGAGTCCTCATTATTTTGTGAGCTGCTGTCCAGGGACCCCTCGCTGCTCTCAGAGGCTCCCTGCAGTTTCTGGCCATGTGGCTCACCCAGGCAGTTGATAACTTGGCCAGGCGGAGCACGAGTCTGATGTTCTCTTCTGAGAACAGTTAGAAACTGCTTCAAAAGGTTCTCTGATGGTATAACTGGGGAAAGGGTGTCTGGAAAAGTGAGGGCCATCTTGGATCTCTGCCTTCATAGTCAGTAATGTGCATCGTCTCACAGTTAAATGTGTCACTAATATCTTCTACCCATCTTTAATTAATATTTGCATTTTCCTTGAAGTGTCTAATTTCTGTTTTGACGAGACGTTCTTTTAAGTTATTAATTAAGCTTTATACTTTATTCAGATCTTATTAGTTTTTTTCCCCCTAGTGTCCTTTATCTGTTCCAATGTCCCATCCAGGATAGCACAATACATTTAGTCATCATGTCCCTGAAGTTCCTCATGGTTGTGCTGGTTTCTCAGAGTTTCCTTGTTTTTGATGACCTTGACAGTTTTGAGGACAGTTGGCAAAGTATTTTGTAACACGCCCCTCACTTAGGACTTCTCTGGCATTTTTGTCAAGCTTTGATTGAGGTTATGGGGTTTGGGGAGGCAGACCCCAGAGGTGGAGTGGCATTTCCAACGCATCATCTCAAGAGCACATGCTACCAACATTACATCGCTGATGATCTTTGCCTTGATTATTTCGCTAAAATCGTGTTTGTCAGGTTTCTCTACCTTACTTGGTGATAAGGTACTATATGGTGACATTTTTATACCCTGTAGGATCTGGGTTGTTAATTTTTTGTTTAGGATAATTGCATCTATACAATCACCTATCTGTATCTGCAGGGGATTGGAACCAGGATCTTGACTGATGAAAATCCAAGGATGCTCAGGTCCCCTGATAGAAAATGACATTGTGTCTGCGTATAACCTATACACATCCTTCTGTGTAACTTAAATGACTGCAAGATTACTTATAATATCAAATACAATGTAAGTGTTGTATAAATACGTGTTACTCCGCATTGTTTTTTATTTGTGTTATTTCGTATTGTTGTATTGCTATTATTTCTTTTTTCAAATTTTTTTATCCAAGGTTGTCCAAGTCCGTGGACGTGGAACCCACAGAAGAAGAGCTGACTGTATTCATGGGGGCACCAGGACTATAATGTTCTCTTCCTGTGCTTCTCAGTTCTAGCCACATGATTGTACCAGCTTTACAAAGTAGGCAGAGGGGTCATCCTGTTTTATTCTCTGCAAAAGGCTGTACACATTGGGATGATCTCTCTGATGAGAATTTGGTAGAACTTAGCTATAAAACAATACAATCAAAGGTGTTTTCTTTTGTGTGTGTGTGGTCAAAAAACTTTGTTTTTTTGAATTTCTTTAATTGTCTTAGGACTGTTGATAAACTCTCATTTTACCTAAGTTTGGTTTATTAAGCTATATATTGACACAATTTTTTTTCATTTCATCTAAGGTTTCAAATGTGTTGAGTGAAAGTTGTTGATATCATTCTCTTAGAATATTATTAAAGAGTGGGTTGTCCGGGGTTGTGTCTTTTTAAATTCATACCATTATTTGTGTCTTCTCTTTACTGCTTGATAGATTTTGTTAGAATTTTGTCTCTTTGATACAGAGTGGCCATATAAATTATCTTTCAAGATAGGGGATTTCTGTGATAAATAAAATTATACAAAGTATGACAATATGGGAAATTCATTTTTTATATTATGGATTAAAAATAATTATTTTAAAAACGAGTTTGGAAAATATTTTTCCTAAAAAATGTGATTGTTAAGAAAAACATAGAAGTAAATACTTCTGAATAATTAATATCCAAATATTAAAAATTACTAAAGCAGAGTTGTTTTGGGGGGAGTAGGGAGTCTCGCTCTGTCACCCAGACTGGAATGTGGTGGCACGATCACGGCTCACTGTAACCTTGGACTTCTGGGCTCCCGCCTCAGTCTCCCAAATGGCTGGAACTACAGGCTCATGCCCCTGTGCCTGGTTAATTTTTTAATTTTTTTGTAGAGACAAAGTTTTACTATGTTTTCTGGGCAGGCCTGGAACTCCTGACCTCAAGCAATTTTCCCACCTCAGACTCCCAAAGTGCTGGGATTACAGGCATGAGCCATCACTCCTGGCTGAGAGTATTATTTTTGATAAACATCTACATACTTCAATTTCCTAGTTGTAACTTCCTCTAATAAAATGTCATTGAATTTTTTTCAGAATAATATATTTTTGATGTATGATCTTATTATTTTAATTTTTAAGGTAAAATTTTCAGTCTTCCTCAAAGCTACATTTCATGATTAATGAATTTGACATCTTTGTGAACCATGATATGCTTCATTGTGAAAACACTTCTACAGAGTTGTAGTAACCCAAAGACAGAGTTTGATGAAAGTCACTCTCAATTCTATTCATATCTTTAAAATTAAAATTATAAATTTTTAAGCCGAAATATTTTTACAGGTGCTACAATTTGCCTTCATTCAGAATATATTTTATTGACGAATATCTTAGAAAGAAAACTTGTCAAACAAATTGTCTCTATAACTTTTCGGAAAGTTTTACCACATTTAGATGCTGCAAATTCGTCAATCTTCCCATTTTATTTCAGTATATTTTTATGTACTTGGAATAAAATATAAAACTGAATTTGAAAGACGCATTTATAAAACTTTAACATCATTGGTGCTCACATTTGTCACTTTATAATATTCACACTTCAAAGGTTCAGGAATCTAAAACATGATTTGTGATGGGTAGACAAGAGGAATAAAGCACCTCCCATTATGTTATTTTTAATATAATTATCCACATTTTCTATAGTGTTTTGATATTCAGTTACTCATCTGGGAATATACAAATCATGTGTAAATTTTGTGAGCCATATTTTTATTCTAATTGGCAGAACGTTGCAACTTACTTGGAAAAACTTATGAATTATGTGTCCATAACTAATTTCTAGTATATTTCTTTTCATGAGTTTTTTTTAACTTAACATTGCTTTTCCAAACCTGGTAACAGTCTCATAATATCAGATGTTTCACCCTCAACAGAATAAACTTCCAAAGACAAAAGGCTTGCGCTGATTTCACGGGTTAGATGAGAAGATTGAGCCAGCATTGAAATTCAATATGTGTTCTTTTGAAACATCCAATTCATTGATAGAAAGCTGGCATCATGTAATTATTCACCATGTTCTTCTACTAACTGAGTCAAAACATTTATAGCTATTGTCTCACCTTTTTTTTTTTTTGAGTTGGAGTCTCACTCTGTTGCCCAGACTGGAGTGCAGTGGCCTCCCGGCCACCTCAGCCTCGACCTGAAGGGCTCCAACGATCCTTCCGCCTCAACCTTCCAAGTAGCCGGAATTACAGGCATGCACTACCACGCCCGGCTGATTTTTTGATTGATTGTAGAGATGAGGTCTCACTGCCCAGGCGGGTCTCGAACCCGCGGGCTCAGGCAATCCACTCACCTCAACCTCCCAAAGGCGAGGGATTGCAGACTGAGCCACCGAGCCCGGCTTATTGTCTCACTTTTTATAGGTACTAAGAAAATTGAACGTGAACGTGAAAACACTATTTGATGTAAGTGAAAGGTCTTCCTTCACAGCACGCTATGCAAACATGTTTTCTAAGATGTGTTCAGTTCTCATTTACAGGGATGGTCCTCTCATCCTGACCTTTAAGGTATTTATGTTGTCTGACTTTTCTGATTTCCATGTGTTCACCATGGTCCCCATGGCAGGAGGTGAATGCCAACAAACATTCTGTGCAAAGTAATATTTACAATCAACATTCTTGAGAAATAAAATTCCTGTATATACTTTTTAATTAAGCATAAACTTTTGGACTTTTTCACTTGTCACGACAAAATAATTGTAAAACAAAACACTTAGTTGCAAAATGAGAACGTGTAGCCAAACAACATAATGAAGAACTGTAGACTTAACCCTCCATAATATGAGAAAATGCTGTAACAATAATGTTTGGGTCACAATACACTTCTAGAAGACTTCGCCTACCTCTGTTTCCTGTGTGCATTTTCCATACATCTGAGCCGTGAATCCCACGTTTAATCGCTGCCCGCACCAAGGGGCCCTGGGGACCCTGCCACCGCTGGCAGGTACCCAGGACGCATGGAGGACAGCAGGTGGAACACTTCCCCACCCTCAGGAGAGCAGGTTCTCCTTAACCGCCGTGTCTGGGCACACTCGATGGGTCAGCTGGCACAGCAAGCCCTCCAAGGGCTGGGCACGAGTCATGTTCTATCCAGGAAAGGTTGTAAAGAATAGAGGCGAGTTATCACCGTCATTGCTCAGTTACATGTTAAAATGAGATTTTCATCCAGTCACTCGCTCTGCCAGCCATGACCACAAAAGAAACTGGAAAGACAAGGTGGGGGCTTAGCAAATCCACCCTAGATGAGTAGAATTTAACTATTAATCCTATTTCATTGACAATAAAATGACCTGAGACATAAGCTAGTGAATTGGAAGGCGACGCCAGATAGCAGGGACACTGGGACCTCCCCTGGCAAGATCATAAGATTGCCCAAATTTTGTACATCTTTTCAGAGAAGCAACTTTTGGCTCTGCTGATTTCCTGTGACGGCTTTTTATTTTCACAATCTTATCTCGTTCCTTTTCCTTTCTTGGAAATTATCTTGTTTTCCATGACTAATTACTTAATTTAGCCATTGTGCCCGTCAATGTTTAGCTTGCTACTTCTTATTATAAATAATTAAGGCTGTAGCTGTAGCGACAACCCTGCTTTCACTGTCTCGCACAAGTTTTCATCAACCCAGCTGGTTTTGGTGACCCCGGCTTGGTTGTGATTTAATATCCTCTCCCCACAAGTGTCTAGGATGTGACCCAGTGTGGAGTGAACTATCATGCTAGCGGCGATTTCTCAGTTTGGAGAGAAAATGGTAACAAGGCAGACAATTATTGAACCAGAATTTGAGCAAAGGGAATGCAGAGTTTAATGATATACACATTACGTATAAAAGTGTATGAAAACCCACTCACGCTGAAATACAAAGACACACACAGCCACACACAATGCAGACACAATTATGTTACTAGTGCCAGCCAAGATTATGAAGCAAACGCTGAAATGCAGACAAGGTCCAGAAAATGTCAGAGGCTAGGAAACACTTATAAAGCTCTTAGTCGTCATGGTAACAGATAAACTCCGGTACCAGAAATTGTGGAAATCAGAACACTGAGCATTTGTTTGGCGTTACTTCTCCGCAGTTTCTTGAAGGTTGGGGGGAACTTTTCTGAGGGGTGGTTTCCTAGGGTCTTGTTGCTTTTAGAGCACGGCTGGTGCAGAGGATGCAGCCAGGGTTGCAAGATGCCGTCTCCGTTCCCAGAAACAGCGAACAAGCCTGATGGCAGAGGCAGCCTTTGGGTGAGGCAGCATGCCGGTGGGGTTGTCCCCCTCTTTCCCTGCTCCAGGCAAAGTGCTTTGGGATTCCCATGTTCATGTGCCTCACGACTGGCTGGGGGGCTCTGGGTATGCCGCCTGCCGGACTCCTCCATGCCAGCCTCCCTCTCGGCCTCCCATCTCCACTCACGGGTTGTGGCTCGACCTGTGTGCCCATAGGGAGCCACCTCTCCCCTTCTCGGGTCTGGTCTTCTTCAGCCTCTCTGAGCTGCAGCTCTGACCAGCTCCAGAACTGCCCCTCCCGAGGGCATACAGGGCAGAATAGAAAGTTCTGGCAAAGGCGCGTTTTGTTTTGTTTTGTTTTCTCAGCCACTGCCAGGTTCTTAAAGTCTGGGGTTTAGGCAGGACCCCTTCTGGGAGCTCCTCAGTCAGGGGAGCATCCTCGCTTGGGGACACCCAGCCCGCCCAGGAGCTGACTTCACTGTCGGGCCCAGACAGCACCCGCACTTCCAGCAGCACCCATGCCTCCCCGGTGAGCACCGATGCCCCCCTCCATCCCGCACGGTCTCTGGGAAAAGGGCACACCGTTCCTGCGAGGCCGTGGGAGCGAAGCTTCCTTTCAGATCTCCAAAATTGATTCTTAAATATGTGAAAGAGCAATACGGGCTCACGCTTGGGAAGAGGCGATTCCTTGATGTTTTGCGATCGCACTGGAGCATTTTGGGGGGCCCATCAGACCCTCACTGAACACTCCTGGGAAGATCTCTGGGCTGTCTGAGCACACAGAATTCTTTAAATAATGACCAAGTTACATAACTGTGTTTCAGCATAACAAGTCTCAAAGAATTACACCACCTTCTGGATGATTACCCTTAGGGGAATATAATGGCATCTTCATACAAACAAACGAATTGAGTACTCTACTTGACATATTGACACTACAGTTTCAAGCAAGGCCACACTCACCACCACATTCACTCAGCATTCCCTGGCCAGGGAGCATGGCACGGTGGTATCATGCCATGCATGGGTGCACACAAGCATCTTGCTCAGCTTGTGTGAGCCCAGAGAACACGATGGCTGTGTCATGCCACATGTAGATGCACACAGGTGTCTTACTCAGCTCGTGTGAGCCCAGAGAACATGGCATGGTTGCGTCATACCATGTGTAGGTGCACACAGGTGTCTTGTTTGCCCGTGTGAGCCCAGAAAGCATGGCATGGTTGCATTGTGCCACATGAGTGTCTTGCTCTTTCATGTGAGCCCAGAGAGTGATAGGAATTTTGCAACTTCTATGATGTTAAATGTGTGTGTAAAGTGTGTTATTTGCATATGTTTCCAGACACCGAGGACATGCATCTTTCTTCCAACTTTATTTTAAATGCAGACGAACATAAGCTGCACAAAGATGGAAAATTATTGATGAAATGATACAAAAAGAAGAATTTACCTACCAGAGGGTGAAACTCCCCATGTCCCTGCACAAGTCCCATCTACCTTCATGCCTTCTTCCTGCAAAGAATGCCACAGCCCAAGAGCACAGCTGATCGGCAGGCCTGCCAGGGGTATGTGGATGTGTTGGCTGCCAGGTGAACAAGTGGTCCCTGGGATGCTTTGGGTGTCCTGCAGAAGTTGGCCCGTTTCTTAGGTAACTCAGTCCTCTGTAGGACTGTTCCATCCCGACTGAGTATGCTGATCCTCAAATGTTCTTGGAATTGTCTTTTTGCCTTGTCCTTCCTGCTGGTTCCCTCCCTAATGAGCTTACCATGCTCCTGCCTCCGGTTGCTCCTCGTTAGGATGTGGGTGCTGTTAACAAGTGCGACCCAGGCTAAGTGCACGTTGAAGCAAAGTGTCTTCTTTCCGCCTCTGTCCTGGCCTTCAGGAACACTGAAGCTCCCTCTGTGCCTGGGCCCACCTGGGGCATGACAGCCACACGCACTGTGGACACCACGTGCAGCCTCGACAGGCGCCTCTTTGTGGCCAGAGTTGTGGCGACAGACTGCCCTAACCTATCTTGATTTTGTCTCTCTTCCTGTCATGGACTGGAGAGGGACGTCAGTTCTTCCTTGCACGCACAGAAGCTGCTGTGACCGCATTCCCTACGTCCAGCAGGCTCTTCACGGTCTGTGACCCCGCTGTGCTGTGCTCTCCATGGTCAGTGCCACGCTTTGAACACTGGGCCATCATGTGGACCCTGAACCTGGGCACGCACCCTGGTGCTGTCCCAGCTCGCAGTGGAGACACGGCTCTCCAGGGTCTCTGTGACCCTCCCCAGGGGGATGGGGTGTGACAGACCCTCCCCCATGAGACCCAGCAATGCATGTGCCTTCCAGTTTCTCCGAGTCATTGAGTGTGACCTCAGAACTCCAGTCAAGAACTACCCCACCGCTGGGTCCTGACTTCTTGGCCTCCACAGCCCCCAGCTAGGTCCTGAGGACCCACCTCCTTACAGCCTCCTTGGGCAGAAGCCAACCTGGTCTCCCCACCCTACCTACATCCAGGAGGGGAAACGGGGTTGGGTTCCATTTTCTCCAATGTCCCCACTTCCCTCAGTCAATGCTGTCTTTGGACTCAGGGCCGTCACCCACTCACCTCTCTAATGTAGCTACTCAGCTGTCCTCACACACCTGGACCTCCCTGTCACCCGAGCACTGGTGCTGGGGGCAGCAGGCACGTGGTCTCTCCTTGGCTCCCTGGTTGCCAGCGAGGATCCCTGCTCTTTTCCAGAGGCCCCCACAGACATGCCCTGCCCATGTCTGAGAGTCCAGGAGGCCACATGTCTGGGCAGAGGGAGCAGGTACGGAGTATGAAGGATCAACGTGGACTCTGCCCTGGACTGTCCCGGCTGACGGGCTGGGCGGAGGGTGGAGGCTGTGAGGGGTCGAGGCCAGCTCCAGCGCAGGATGTGCAGGCTGGCAGGCCGAGTGGAGAGTGGAGGCTGTGAGGAGAGGAGGCTGGCTTCACCATGGGATGTGCTGGCTGGGGGCTAGGAACAGAACTGTGGGAGGCAAACATGGAGGTAGGAAGGCTCCGTGGGGGCTTTTTCCAGAGCTCTTGTGCCGGGCTGCGTGGCTCAGCCTGCAATCCCACGCTTTGGGAGGCCATGCTGAGTGGATTGCCTGAACCCACGGGTTCAAGACCCGCCTGGGCAACTTGGTGAGCCCTCATCTCTACAATAAATCAAAAAATGAGCCAGGCATGGTAGCGCGCGCCTGTAGTTCCAGCTACTGGAAGGTTGAGGTGGAAGGATCGCCTGAGCCCAGCAGGTTGAGGCTGCAGTGGCCGGGAGCATGCCACTGCACTCCAGTCTGGGAGACAGAGTGAGACTCTAACGCCCCCAAAAAAGAGGTCTTGTGAGATGAGGGCGGCCTGGATGGGACAGACTGCCATGCAAGCTGGGAGATCATCTTGCAGTCTCCCTGTCCACACACCTCACAGCCACCCACCTGCAAGACTGCATCCCTTGTCTTCTGGCTTTTCCAGCCTCATGAAGGCATTGCTGACATTAAAATCGGGTGTGCGTGTGGCGCACACCACGATGTGTTGACACGTGCTTGTGCCGAGAAACGGTGAGATCGGCCTGGTGAGCACGTCCACAACTGGTGTTCCACTCTTGCCTCCCGTGGCAGCCGGGTTGGGATCCCTGGTCCCAAGGGGACCCCTGAAGGGCACAGGATTTCTCTGAGCCCAGGGCACGAGGGAGTTAGGGCTGTTTCTGCTTACCGCAGCCTGCTCCTCAGGCCCAGGTGCCTCGCTTTGGGGTTTGCTGTCTCTCACACTCAGTCCCCCTCAGCAGGGACCCCATCCATACCCCACGCCTCTGCCCACAGAGCTGCCAGCCTTGCCCTGTGAGTCCGCCTGGCAGGAGGGAGAAGCCACGGGGTCCACATAGGAACATGTTGATGTAATGGCTAGGGGGAAACACAGACATCATTCTTTCACCTTCCCCCCTGAGTTCACAAAGGACTGTGGTGAGGGCACACTGCAAAGGGTGTGCAGGCACCAATGAACAGGACTCCACGCCACACGCTGCAGAACACGGTCAGGACGTGCCCCTGGGATCAGCACCCACGGTCGGGGTCACGAGTCTCCAGGATGGACGCTGGGGGAGGCTGACAAGGCCCTTGGGGACCTTTGTTCAGCTCCTTGCCACAGAGCAGCTATAGAAACCACCAGGTAAAACCTTCCTGGTGGAAGCGATCTCTCGCCATCCCTGTTAGTAAGAGCCTCAGTGAAGAATGCTGCATCCCAGACTCCTCATTAAATTAAAAACCTCGTGGTGCGTGGACTCCCAAGAGTTGCAGCCTTTGACCATCTACAGAATTTTAAATAATACATGTCAGGAATTCAAAAAGTCAACCTGGTGGCTAGCAAAAGCAGAAAGCACAGTCAGGTTCTGCCGGGCAGCGGACGGTGTGTGTTAGGGGTGGGCTGCAAGGCTTATCACATGCAGGTTCCACTTAGAACAGGATGGTGACTCCAGACACAGCTGTGCCTGAAGCAGGCACAGAACAAGCCCTGGAACTGCGTCGGGAAAGTACGTCTGTCGGCAGAGTCCCTCCTCTTGCACACGGAGTTTATCGGCACCAAAAGCGTGCTCAGGCAGGAGACATGTCTCTGGAAACAAGCCAAAACATGGCTAGTCTGGGGCAGAAAGAGAAAACATTTCTTTGATCCTGCTCCCTCCAAGAGGGGATGAGAAGGAGTTAAACTCCCAAGTGTGCTTCTCAGTGCCCACCCCGGCGAGTCCTGGAACCTTTATTTGCCTTACAGAAGGCCAAAGTCTTTGTTCCTAAAGAGTGGTCTGAAAATCTAGAGCGGGTAAGTACCGTGTTCATCCCTAAAAGGAAGCTGATGCTGAAGGGAGACCCATGGCCAACCCAAGCCGATCCGGCCTTGCAGGGGGTTCCCAGCCTGTTCTGTCCTGGCTGGATGTCGCCACCGGTGGCAGCTTGGACCAGCTGGGAGTCATCCAACTCTCAGGCTCCTCCTATGCAGAGAGGATAAATGCACGCTCCCATTCCACGGCTGCTATGAGGACAGCGCCCAGTCACGAGTGAGCCCAGGCCCACGGTGCGAGGGCTAGGTGATGTGTCACACCCCAGGACTCCCTTTGCAGTCTATGTCTGGTCAGGGCATCTTTGGGAGATCATGCCCCGTGGGGACTGAAGACAGCAGGAGGTAGTGTCACTGCGCAGTCTCACGCCTCTGCTCCCAGCGCTCCACCTAGCATGAATGGAGGTGCCTGCAAGTGTGCGGAAATCCCCGTCACCTGGCCAGAGCCGGCATGAGAGCATCCTCGTGGACCTGTCTGTCAGAATGTCCTGAAGGGGAACTTGGGCCTCCCTGATCTAGAGACTCCGGTCAACAGCTGGGGTGGAAAGGCTCCTTCTTCCTTCCGGACGTTCCCTGCTGACACTCCCGCTGACCATTGCTTGGTGGACACTGCCTGCCTGCTGACCACTCCCTACTAACCACTCCCTGCTGACCACACTCTGCGGACCACTGCCTGCCAGCCACTCCCTGCTGACCACTCTCTGCTAACCACTACCCACCTGCTGACCACTCCCTTGGACCACTCCCTGCTGACCACGCCCTACTCACCACTCCCTGTTGGCCATGCCCTGCTGATCACTGCCTATTGGCCACTCCCTGCTGCCCACACCCTGCTGACCACTCCCCTCTGACCACCGCCTGCCTACCACTCCCTCTGACCACTGCCTGAGGCTCCAGATCACAGACACTTCCTTTCCTCCCCCCCGCTGCCTTGGGGTCCCAGACCCTGCCGAGCCTGACCCCACGACTGCCTAGGCCAGTTCTTTGTGAAAAGGTCTCGATGTCATACATTCTTTGGACTTTATCATATGCATGCACCATGTGCACCTTGCTATATACCTATATACATGTGTATCCATTGATTCTGCTTCCAGGATTGAGCTCTGCCTGACACACAGAGCAAGAAGCACCCATTGCATATGAGGCCCATGGTTGGCTCTTTCCCTTTATATGTATGCTCCTTACACCCAGACGTCCCGATGTGAGGCCTCCAAGGGGAACAGGAAGTTATGTGAGTCCATTTAGTTGGACCATTTAGAAAGATTATCTAATATTGTTATGTTCCTCACATCTTCCATGTTTGTTTCTTTTACCCCTGACTTCTGGTAACTATCCTTAACTTTGACTTGCAATCATTTCGTTAGATTTTTTTCTTAAATTTGGTTGTTTAAAATTTAACTTTTATTCTTTGTATGCTTCATTTTATAGTCACATGTTCCTGCTTCATAAATGCAACCTACTCTTGTTGTTCTGAGGACATTAAGTATAGTTTTGAAAATCATTTGTTCTGTTTCATGCACAGTTTGTTTCCTCCGAGTCTCTCCACTCTGGCACTTTAGACTGGTCTTTCCTCCTCAGATATCCAGTGTCTCGGGTCATTGTCCTACATGGAAGGTGCCCTGGCAGGCAGGATTATAATCATTCTGCCCTCTCCCTCTAACTTCCAAGCACTTTCCCAGAGGCGGGCTCCTCTCCGGTTATCTGTCTCTATGGGTACTATGCATCCCCCCTTACCTTATCTAAGCAGATTTAGGCTCCAAAACCCAACCTGCCATATTTCATCTGAGGTCTATCAATCACACTTCTGTCTCCACAGTGATCGTCTTGTTACTTTGTGAAATTTAGACTCTTTCATTTCAGTCCCAAACAACAAATGCAAAAGAGAATCATGTCAGAATCACAATGAAAATTTTTTAAAAATCCTCAGTATTGCAGTTTCACGACTCTTTGGCTATATCCATTTTAGATGACCGAAAATAGATTTTCATTCTAAGGCATTATTGCTTTCACAGCCAACGTGCTAGACGGGGGAGCCAATTTCATCAGCAGAGTATCAATCCCAGCCCTCCGACACAGCCTCTCCGGATCTGGGCCGCCTCCCTCACTGTGCTGTGTCACGTGATGGAACGTGGGGCCTTGGGCTTCTGTCTGCTTCTCACAGCCGCCTGCTTTCCCATCTCTTTTTATGTCTAATCCACCAAAGGATCAAGCACCTCGGCTCCTCTTCTGCACCTCCGGGCGGGATTCCACACTTCTAGTTTCCGCCCCATCTGCTGCCAATGGGTACCTTTCCGTCAGCTTGGGTGGGCCTCCTTCTGTCCCCTCGGGTGGGCCTCCTTTCCTCACCTTGGGGGGCCTCCTTCATTGCCCTGGACGGGCCTCCTTCCGTGGCCTTGTGCTCGGGGATGTTCTCCCCCCACCCCACCACAAAAGCTGCTCCTGGCTCCAGACCACATGCGGTTGTCTCCACCTTCATTTCCTCTTTATATCTCTCTACTCCTGACCTAATCCCTGTGCAGGGAAGTGATTGTGAAGGAAGCGTTTCCATTTTCACACATTCTTATGTATTTGGGAATGCTTTATCTGCATCACAAACACCCCTGCATTCACGGATCCCAGAGAGATGGAAAGTTTCCAAGGAAAGCTTCTCTGAGCTAGCTATTGAAGGCGGGGATCCGATGATTTTGAGTGTAAATTCTTTCCTTGGATGATCACAACAAGACTCCTCGCATGTGGTACCCTTTTACCTGGTTCCATGTCACAATCCTGGTGGGCGATGCAGCAGGTGGCCCATAGGATGTCCACCCTCTGGCAACAATCACCAACGGGCTGCCAGAGAAACAATCATCATCACATTTGTCCTCTTAGACCCGCGATGCCCTAGGATGCCCACTCACGCATTTCACTTGTTGAAATAAGGTGGGTCAACACAGTCACAGACAAGATGACCCTCACAGCACAGCCTCATGTGGAAGGAGAAATGGAGAAATGGCCACTCAAGGCACGGTAGGATTGTTTAAGGAAACACAAGCTTTGTAGAATCAGCATCAATTAAAACCACACAAAAAATTTAATGGCAGAGCAAAGATTTTGCTTCTGGCTAGACGATCCCCCGCCACATTCACGGGTTCCACCCATTAAACAAAACGATTCCCATGATGTGTCCTCCTGCCAAGAGGGCAACCCACTTAGACTGTGTTGACAAATAGAGAGTATGCGAATTTAGATTTTGTTTTTGTTTTTTTACTGGATCTAGGATAATGAAAGGTCCTATTTCTTCAAATACGTAAGCTCACTTAGCTCTATATATTTCTTTTTCCTTTTTAGTAGTGACAAGGTCTCACTATGTTACTCAGGCTGGTCTCGAACTCCTGGCCCAAGTGATCTTCCTGCTGGGATTACAGGTGCGAGCCTCACTTAGCTCATAACAAAATTACCTCCCATAGCTTAATATTAGAATTAAAAATGAGACAAAAAATTTGAGAAAATGCAAACAGATTCATTATCTGTAACTTTAAACGGATAAGCAACATTCTAAGAAATTGCATAACTGAGTATTTATTGTTTTCCTAGTCACATAGCACAGTGCGGATGCCCTTGTCTTTTGGGTAAAAACGCCATCTCTTCATCCCGAGCAGAAATAGTTGAATGAATGGGGTCAGGACACAGGGCACAGTTTTACATACCTGTCAGGCTTCCTGTGACCCAGGTCCTCACCGGTTGTTGGAGCACACAGGCTGCATTTCCCAGTTGCCAGGGCGTGAAGAACATCCCGACTACCCCTGTAGAAGATGCCCAGCATGCTCAGAAGCTAGAGATTGCGGCCCTTGTGGCTCACACAGCGGATGGTGGGGCGTGGAGTTGAGCACAGGCAGCAGTTGCTCTAAGTTAAAGGTGGAGAATTCCCACTCAAGTTGCCCCCGAGACACTCGGGTCAGCGTCCGCTTGCCCTAGGCTGGCCAGGCAGAGCCTTGGTGAATTCCCCGTGGGCCTCGTGACTCACTCTTGGCCTGGAATCGGCTCCCGTACACGCCCTAAACACCTACTTTCCCCCATTAGACTCTAGACTCCTGGCTATCAGGGGCTGAGTTGACCCATTTCCATCTGAACAATGAATTCCCTGCACACAGTGGCAGCTCAGAAACTCCATTTAAAGTTGAAGGGCTGCCCTGCGTTAACTTGGGCTCTGTCTGCCCAATTATTAGCATGACTTGTTGATAAAAGTAAACCCACCATAGGAATTCTCCATGTGGGGAAGGCAAGGAAGGCGGAGGCAAAGGTGCCGGAGGGCAGCCCCGAGGAAGTCAGGCTTTGAGGTCCAAGCTCACCAGAAAGGTGGGGCCGGAACAGAAAGGCTGCAAACTGTCTGGGCCTGACGAAGCCACGCTGGCCCCAGGTCCCCGCCGTTGTTATGACTCTGTCATTAAAAAAAGAGTCTCTCAAAAGATAAAATAACAACATGCATAAAGCAGGAGGTCCCTCGTGAGCTGCCCTGATCCAAACGTGGTTTTCACAGATGGTTCCAGACATTCAACGCAAAAGTCCTGGATACAGAGGCAACAACCGGATATTACTTTGCTTAATCTGTTGCCATATTTAAAACCGGGCAAGGAAGGCATTAAAATTAGAATAAATCTCAACAAGAAAAGAACAGAGTGACTCTGGAAATCCCTGCTTAACCTTTTTTTCAGCTTCCATCAACAAATGACAGTGATCATTATCCTGGAAAGTATACTGGAATCTACCACTGATCGGTACTTTGCCAAGGACAAAACTGCATGTAAAGAACAAAGAAAATGAAAACCTATAAAATAAAATTTGGCATAGACAAATCATACCATTTCTAATTTGACTAGAAGTGTTCTTTTTCCTGAGAGAAGCTACTGGTACAACCTAAGCTTGCTTTATGTTTTCATTATAATTTATAAGTTCTTTTTATAATTTGAAAAAAATTTTTTTCTTAGAATCTTAGAGAAACATATAGATGAAAAAGAATCTAAGGCCTAGAAAGTGAAAGTGCTTGGCTAAGTTCACACAATCGAAACTGGACCAATGACTGCTAACTGTGACCTAAAACCAAGAATGGTGCCGTAGATGGGCCCCATTTAATATTAGCAGATGAAAAATTACTTTCTTTTCATGTATTTATTTCTATTTTTAGGTTACAAAATGCAGTTTATTTAGAAGGTAAATGAGAGAGAGAGAGAGAGAGAGAGAGAGAGAGAGAGAGAAAGAGAAGAGAGATTTACCTCCCGAAGGTAGGGGAGAAGGCCAAAGCTTAAGAAAAGATGGTCACTTTTTCTTTAAAGTTAAAGCACATCCTTTCAATCTCCTGTCACCAAGTGCTTTAAAAAATTTTTTCTTGAACTGTGCTATGGTTTGAATGTTTGTGTCCCTGCAAAATTCATGTTGTCATCCAAACCAGTGTAGTAATACTCAGAGATGACGCCTTTGGGAGATGATTAGGTCATCTAAATGACCTAGAACTTCCTCTACTCACAGAAAATAGGTAAAGCCTACCTATTTGCAAATAGCATCATGATATACATAGAAAATTACAATGGTTCTACAAAACAAATCTCCTACAGCAGATAAGTTCAGCCATTTCACAAGATGTATGATCTATATACAAGACCAATGTACAAGCAGTGAACACATGGAAACAGAGGAAAAACACCAGCAGAGTATATAATTTCTATTGTATATAAAATTGTAATAAAATAGAATAACTACAAACTAATAAAAGTTTGTGCAGGATCTGAACATTAATATTCAAAATGCAGATTAAAAAATCAAAGATTTAAATACATGCAGAGACATTTTGTCTTTGTAGACTGAAAAATACAACACAGTGAAAATGGCCATGTTCTCCCAATTAATATGTAGATCTAACACAATTCCTATCACAATTACCCCAAAATATTTTGTATATATAGACAAGATTATTCTAAAATGTACATAGAAAGGTAAAGGAACTAGATTCCGAAATAAAAAAAAAGAATAAGGTGTGAGGAATCAGTCGATTCAATTTCAAGACTTTTTGTATTAATAGCAACCACGAATGTGCAGTATTGGTGGAGGGAGAGAAGCAGAGATCAACAGAACCTTATAAAGAACCTAGAAATTGAGTAACTCGGATTCAACCAACTGGTGTCTCTTGGGGTTTCAAAGGTCATGAGATGGAGGAATGATAATATTTTCAACAAATGGATACACATAGGCAAAAATTTAAATAGCAAACTTGACATGCACATCACACCTTATACAAAAATAAACTCAAAATTGATCACAGATTTAAAGAATAGGGCAACCTCTTTGGGTCCCCTCCCGCTGTGGGAGCTTTTCTGTCCTCTCGATAAATCCTGCTTTCTCACTTAAAAAAAATAAAAAATCAGCTGTGAAAATTTTAGACGCTGACATAGACTTTCCTAGACCTAGGGCTGGATGAATTGTAGACATGGCGCCAGGGGAGCATGGTCTGTTAAAAATAAGCACTTGAAGCCGGGCTCGGTGGCTCAGCCTGTTATCCCGTGCTTTTGGGAGGCCAAAGTGAGTGGATTGCCTGAGCCCGCGGGTTCGAGGCTGTGGTGGCTGGGAGCGGCCACTGCACTCCTGTCTAGGCGACAGAGTGAGACTCCAACTCAAAAAAAAAAGAAAAAAAGCACTTGATATATTGGACCTCAGTATGGTTAAAATCCTCTACTCTGAGACGTTTTCTATTAAGGGAATGAAAAGACAAGCTACTGCCTGGGAGAAAATGGTTGCATGTTACACGTCTGGAAAAGGCTCATGCCTAAAATACACAAAGCACGCTTACAGCTCGGCATTAAAAAGGTAAACATTTCTGTCTAAAAACATGGACAAAAGACGTGAACAGAAATCTCGCCAGAGGGAATAGAGAGATAACTAATAAGCTAATGAGGTTCCACGTCATTATCATTAGGAAAACGCTCATTTAAACCATGACCATATATCACTACACACATGGTAGAAAAGCTAAAATAAATAAATAAATGCAGCGACGATTGCAAATGCTGGCGAGTAAAGTGGAGAAGCCGCATCTCTCACGCGTTGCTGAAGGGGATGCAAAATGATACAGAGGAAATAGCTTGACTGTTTTGTAAAACTGAACGTACATTTAGCCCTAATCCCAACAGTCACACTCCTGGACTCCTGGAGAAATGAAAATGTGACCACTCAAAATCTTTTCACACAATCATCCTGAGCAGCGTTGTTTGTTAGGATAAAAACTAGAGTTAAAATGTTCCTCAACAGTTGAAGGATTAAACAAACAAACTGTGCCACAACAGTTTATACAGCTTGGACACTACTGGACAATAAAAAGAGCAAACCGCTGATTCCCACACAGCCACCTGGATGGCTCTCAAAAGCGCTATGCTGTGTGAAAAAAAGCCAATCTCCAAAGCTCACAAACAATATCATTTCATTTATGCTACATTTGCAAGTGACAAAATTGCAGACATGGAGAACAGGTCCGTGCCCGCCAGGTGTCAGACATGGTGTGAGAAAAGGGGGTGGGTGTCTAACGTAAGTGTGAATTGATGACATAAGGGAGGTCTTTGATCTGATGGAGTTGTTCTGTGTCTTGTTACATGGGTGGTTACATCAATTTACACACATGATAAAATGACATGGAACTACACACACGTGTTGTAGCAAAATCAAATTTCTTGCTTGGTATTGTACCGAAATGACGTAAGATGTGAATACAGGAGAAATGGGCAAAGAGTACTTGTGACTTCTCCGAATTATCTTTGCATCTTCCTGTGAGTCTATGATAATTTCACAAATTAATGTAAACATTCCCAGATTTTTTTTAATTATAAAGATGTGGGGGCAGAATGTTAATCTTATTAAATGTCATAAAATACAAGCACAGGGATTATCATGAGGGTCTTACCAATAAAATCCTGAGATAAAGCCTGTGGCAGCCTGATTCTTTCTTTTGTAAGTAGCCTATTTTTAGTTACTTTTAATGGCCACCTTTACGACTTCCCTCTTGAAGCTCAGAACATGAGACACATCAGAAAATGTGTCTAGATGTATGACTGTTAATTTCACGTTCAAGCTGGGCAAAGAGTGGTCCTTTAAAATAGAGTCAAATCTACATTTACCATAATACTATCAGAAAGGGATTGGCAATAGCGGGCTTCTGCCAGGGTGGAGAGGGCACATATCATCAGTAAGGCTACTGATCTCAAACCAGGCAAGGTAGGGGCCAAAGGGAGGACCAAACAAACTTGACCTGTATGATGACCACTCGTACACCTAATCCTGATTTGGGCCACACATCTTTAAAATAAAAAATATATGTGTATGTATAAATAGAAAAATAGAGTCCAATCTTTATTTAGTCAAAGTATTGACGTCTGTCTTTAATTATGCACTTTTCTATATTGTTTTCTTTTGCAAAATGCCTTTGGATAAATAGTGGATCTGCTGAATGTCTACAGGTCTATGCATCTGGCATATTATTTATCTTTTGTTCTTCTAAACATGAAGACAGAACCCCCAAACCGGGGATTTATTGATTAAAAATTGTATTTTCTTACATTTGAAGCTCTAGTCACCTTCCAAGTCCTCTCCATCTGATGCAATACGCCTGTCGAGATGCCTTCTTCGCTCCTCAAGACAGTTTTGGTATTCACCAGTTTGGATGCCTTTTAGTGTTTCTGCCATTTTTGATTTCACCTCTCCCACACTGGCAAAACATTTCTCTCTGAGGACTTTTTTCATCGGGGGAAAGAAAAAAAAGTCACTCGGGGCGAAATTGGGTGGACAGGGAGGGTGGGGCATCGGGGTCATGCTGCTTTGGGTCAGAAACGGCTGAATGCTCAGTACGATGTGGGCAGGTGGGTTCGTAAATCACCCATCATGAAACGGGCACATGCATTGAAAGAATCCCCCCCCAAAATTCACTGAAGCCAAACACAGCCTCTCACAACACTGGCTGAGACACTGATCCCAATGGGTTCCTAGAACACTTCCCTAATGGGGGAAGCCTGAACTACAAGGGACTTGCCCTCCGAAAGATAATTCTGGTTTTGGGGGGTCCTCTCTCCAATTAACTCAATATTTTGCTATTTATGTACTTAACTGTAGTTGATGTTATATTTATCTTTTATTTATTTTTTGAGTCAGGGTTCACTCTGTTGCCCAGGCTGAGCGACTGTATATACAGGTGTGTGCCACCATATCCAGTATTTTTTTCTTTTTTTGTAGAGACAAGTTCTCACTATGTTGCCCAGGCTGGTCTCAAACTCCTGGACCTGAGCAATCCTCCTGCCTCAGCCTCTTAAAGTGCTGAGATTATTGGATGACACAGCACCCAACCTGAATCACCTAAATTCATTTTTAAAATATCCAGTAACTTTTTTCTTGTGCTCTGATGACTCTTCTTTCTTCAGCTCCTCTTCTTAAGCCTTCTCAACCTCCCAATTTCCCTGTTTTGTAGTGTTTATTTTTTTATTTATTTTATTTTTAATTTTTTTTATTTGAGCTGGAGTCTCTCTCTGTCGCCCAGACTGGAGTGCAGTGGCCGCTCCCGGCCACCTCAGCCTCAACCTGCTGGGCTCCGGCGATCCTTCCGCCTCAGCCTTCCGAGTAGCCGGAATTACAGGTGTGCGCTACCACGCCCGGCTAATTTTTTGATTTTATTGTAGAGATGAGGTCTCGCCTGCCCAGGTGGGTCTCGAACCCTCGGGCTCAGGCAATCCACTCACCTCAGCCTCCCAAAGGCGCGGGATGACAGGCTGAGCCACCGAGCCTAGCTTGTAGTGTTTATTTTTATGTTGTGTTTATCTGTGCTTCTTTCTGGCCACTTGATCTCTGTCATGTTTTTTTTTTTTTTTTCCTTTATTTTCTATTGATCCTTAAGGTCTGCAATTGCATTTACCTTTTTGCATAAATATTGTCTCCATAGAGTAAGAAGGATAGGTTGGGCTTAGAAGCAGGGAGTGGGGCACTTTCACTATTTTCAAATGAATTAAGGCACTTTTGACATCTTTTATGTCTGCTTAAAGCACTTACTTCTCTTTGTGAATTTTGCCCTTGACTGTAGGAGTCTGACTACATTGTGGGCTTAGCTCAACTTTCGTTTCCTTCGGGTAAATATCCGCACTTGAATGCTCTAGAAGATGAGTGCTCTTCATGGAAAGATCTGCCATCGCACCTCTTTACCTGACGCTAACAGCAGTGGCAGGAAAAAAAATGTTGTAGTGGGAGAATGGGTCCAGTTACCCCACAGTAAGTCTTTCACTTAGTTACCACTCTGGGTAATTAAGAGCTTTTCTTTCTTCATCATCTTTCTGACTTTTAAAATAAACTTTATTGAGGTATAATTTATGTGCCATAAAATTTGCTCACTTTAAGTGCACAGTTCAATAATGTGTAGTAAATTTAAAGAGTTGTACAACCATAACCGCAATCCAATTTTGGACTATATCCATCATTCCATGAAGACCTCTCAAATCTATTAGCAGTCCACCTCCTATTCCCCCAGGTCCAGTCACTAGTGTATTTTTTAGTCTGTATTTTAGTGTTTTCTGTGCATGTAAATAAAACCATCTGGCGTGATTTTTTTTATGTCTGACTGCCCTAACTTAGTATAATGGTTTTGAGGTTCTTTCTTGTGTTAGAATAAGCCAGTATTTTGGTTTTTAGTTGTTGAACAGTATTTTATCATATAGATACACCAATTGGAGTATTTTCTTCATTTAATAGTTTGTAGATACTTGGTATTTTTCAAGTTAGGGCTACTATAAATAATTCTGCTATGAACACGCATGTGTAGATCTATATGCAAACACACTTTTATTCCTCTTGTGTAGGTTTTTAGGAATGAACTTACTGGTTTGAAGAAGGTGAGACTCTGAAGTTGAGGCACTCTGGGGGCTAGGCTTTCCAGCCCACTGAACCAGCAACACCCTCAGGGCTTGGCTTGCCAGCCCATTGGAGCCAACACTTCTGGGGCTAGGCCTACCAGGCCCTCCAGACGACCCTCTCTGGGGCTTGGTTGGCCAACCCACTGAGGTGTGACACTCTCAAAGCCCATATCGCCACCAGTGTTGGCATCCATCAATTGCCCGCTGGAAGCTACCTCCAAGCCAAGGATAGGTGATGCAGTAAGCTCGCAGCAAGCATGCAAGTTGGTCACTCTTTAAGCAGGCATTTTCAACTGGTAGCTGCAATAAAGGAGGGCCAATGTAAATACACAATGCACAGTGATTTGCTCTCCCTGGAGAGGAAGTTTGGTGTCCTCTGTGACATTTTACAAAACCGTAGTGTTGACATACACAATTGTAAATAACGGGCTGCTGCAAAAATAGGACGGAGTGGTCCCTGGTAACTCTTGCCGAGGCTTCTCCATTGGCAACACATTACATCACTCTAGGACAGGATCAGACTACGTAATTGACCTGGGCACCACTTACCGACTCTCTGCAGAGCTCACACACTTTAAAGGCACTCGTGTTTGTGCATCACCACCACCACTCTGTAATTCCAGAAAGTGTTCATCACCCCTAAAAGATTTGCCGACGTCCATCCTCCATGCCATGCTGTATCGCATGAAGATTTGTGTCACCAGCATCATAGTCAAGGTACAAAACTTCTTCATAATCCCAAAAGATGCCCTTGTGCTGTCTCCAGCCCTTAGAACAACGAAGCAGTTCTCCACCCACATAATTCTAAAATGTAGAGAAGATCATATAAGTGGAATTGCACACATGCAATCTTCTGATATTGGCTTTTTTGGCCCAATCCCCTTAAGAGCCATTACATTTGTTGTAATTTGTATCAATAGTTTGTTTTTTAGAATTTCTGAATATTAAGGCATGATATACCTTTACCCAAATTATTTAACCATTCACCCATTAAAAGACATGTGAGCTTCCAGTTTGGAGTTATTATGAATGAAGTTGCTATGAGCATTTGTATACAGGTTATTGTGTGGACATACATCTTTGTTTTTCCCAGATAAATGCCCAGAAGTGTGATTTCTGTATCACGTGGTGAGTACACTGTGAACTGTCCAATTTCTCTGCATACTTGCCAGCATCTGCTGATGTCACCATGTTTTTTATTTTAGCCATTTTGTAAATATTTATTCATATTTTATTAAGGGTGTGTTTTGCATTTCCAAAGAACCGTGTCTGTTTGAGTCAGTTGCCATGTTTTTATTGCTTACTTTGCTATAGTGTTTTGTGAATTCTGCCATATATCCTAGACGTGAGTCCTTAGTTAGATGTGTTCTTTGCAATTATCCTCTCCTAGTCTGTAGAATTTCTCTTCCTTCTCTTAACACAGCCTTTCACACATTATTTTTAAAGTTTGATGAAGTTTAATGTATCTTTTTTATTTTCCTTTCTGGATTGTGCTTTCATTGTCGTGTCTTAAAACTTTTCTCCTAACCTAAACCCTGAAGACTTTTTCTTTCAAAAGTTTCGTATTTAAAAGATAATCCATGTGATTTAAATGATATAAAGTGTAAAACTTCAATTGGGAATCAGCAGTATGTGTTGAAAAGACTATGTTTCCTCCAATGAATTACTTTTTAAACTTGGACAAAAATTGATTGGTCATGCTTCTGTGGGTCTATTTCTCAGTTATTTTTTATGGACATGCCCATATTTGCAACAATTTCACACAGACTTGACTATTGTAGCTATGTGATGTTTTATAAGTGGGAAAAGTGATTCTTCTCACTTTATTCTTGTTTTTCAAAATCATTTGAGCTATTCCAGTTCTTTTGCCTTTCCATATGCATTCAAGAATATGCTTATTTACAGTTACGGAAAACCTAGCTGTAATTTTGATAGAAATTGCATTAATCCTATAGATTAATTTGAGAATTGATAACTTTACATTTATTCTTTCAGTTCATTAAGATGAAATGCTTTTCATTTGTTTAGATCATCTTTGATTTATTTTGGCAGCACTTTATAGTTCCCAGCATGTGTTATGTTTGTGTGTATCTAAGTGTTTTGCTTTTTTAAGCAGTTACAAATATTATGTTTTTAATCTGCTTGCCATATGTTCATTGTTAGTATACAGAAATGTGGTTGGTTTTTGTACATTGATCTTTATTCTGTCACATTGATAAACAATTATATTAGTTCTAAAAATATTTGTGTAGATTATTTGGGATTTACTATGTAGACCATAATATCTTCTGCAAATAAGGACAGTTTTATTTCTTTCTTTCCTATGTACAAGCTTTGTATTTTTTTTTCTTGCTTTATTGACTTGTCTAGAACTTCCAGTGCAATGTTGAACACTAGTTTTTAGACTAGACATCTTTGCCTTATGTGTGATTTTAGACAGAATGCCAACTTCATAAAATATTTTGTTGGCTGTCTTATAGATATTCTTAATCTATTTGAGACAGTTCCTCTTCTTTTGCTGAGCATGCTTTAGAATAAATTGTTGCTGATTTTTTTCTATGTTTTTCTGCGTCAATTAGTATGTTTATATGATTTAAAAAAAACATGACAGATTACATTAATTAATATAAAAATATATAGGTAACCTTCCATTGCCATCATAAATTCTTCTGGTCATGGTAAATACTTATTTTTGTACAGTCGATTTTTTTTTAATTTCAATGGGTTTTTTGTGTCTATATTCGTGAGAAATATTGGCGAATAATTTTCTCTTTCTGGGGTGTCTTAGTTTGGCTTTGTTACAAGGTAATAACACAGTTCATGGAATGGAGTAGGCGGTATGTCACTGTCTTATGTTTTTGGAAAAACGTGGTGTAAAATATCGGTATTATTTCTTCTATTTTTAGATGCTAGGTAGAATTTGGGGTCCAAAGAAGGGCTTTTTTTCCCAGTACGGCTTCAATGTCATGAGCAGCTTTTAAAA
>NW_007256212.1:309548-353760 GCF_000164805.1 Carlito syrichta | reverse complement strand
GCGTGCATGCGGCGAGGGCTGCAGACGGGCGCCCCTGGGGCTGGGGCTGGCCCCCCCGCCCGCGAGCGGGGCAGCCCCCCGGCCCCGTCGACACACTGGGGCGCTGCGACAGGGAGCCCGAAGCTTCAGAAACTGCCGCAAGGGGCGCGCGAGGACCTTCAACTTTTTTGGTTTTCAGGGTTACTTGTTTTTCCGCTCCCTGTATTTTGCCGTGTGTGTGCGTGTGTGTGTGTGTGTGTGTGTGTTTGATCTTGTTTTATTCCTTCTCCTCCTCTGTTTTTCACAAAAGGGTATATGTGAGTGGGGACGTGTTCTCATAATGTCGGTTCTAGGTTTTTTCCCCCCTTTTTTCCCAATGGTCCGTCTGTTTCCTGGCTGATTTGCTTTTCCTTCTCTTCCTTCTCGGTGTCTTTTCTCCTTTCTCAGTTCTTTTCCTCTCCCTTATATCCTATTGCACCCAGGGGATATACGTTCCCATTGCATGGACATATTGTGAGGTGGTGGAGGGTGAGTCCCAGGGGCCCCAAACCCCTGTCAGCAAACATTGTGATCTGCAGGCAGCTTTGGATCTCAGTACCCCCCAATACACCTTAGTCAAATCTCAAAACTGCAAAAGGTCAGCACAGCTCCCCACTCCCAACCCGATTTCAAAATGGAAAAAAATCCAGCTATCTTGCTGAAAACGTTTTCCAGAGGTTGAGCCGTTTGCACAATGTCTGAAATGGCCGAGCTGTCGGAGCTGTGTGAAGAGAGCAGTGACCGGCAGGTGGATGTGATGCCTGGTGAGGACGGCCTTCTGCAGGTGGAGGTAGGCAGCGGGAGCCAAGAGCTATCCCTGCATCCCTCCCACAGCAGGGCCCCGTCACAGCTGGAGGAGGAAGGCCCCACGGAGGAGGAGGAGGCCCAGGCAGTGGTGCCACCAGGGGGAAATCCGAGCCTTGCTAACGGGCCCAATCCTGGGTAGCTGCCTGGCCAGGTCGCAGGCCCAGATCTCGAGAGTGAGGACAAGGGTGAAGAATTTGATAACTGGGAAGACGACTGTGACTATCTGGAAGAGGAGTGGCTGAGTGGTGCCGGCTCCACTCAGTATCTGCGGCCCTTGAAGAAGCCAACAAGATGTTTCTGAGAACACCCAGAGCCAGAGAAGCAGCCCTGGATGGCAGCTGCCAGATGCATTGCGAGAAGACCCCATTCGATCAGTGAGCATTTATTGAGGAGCTCTTTTCACTTATGGTGTCAACCGTCTGACCGAAGAACTTGGCTGCGATGATATTATTGGTAGAGAGTAGTTAAATGCTATTAAAAGAGGAGGAAACTACTTGAGGAGAGACTCGACAGTCCACTCTTTGGGGTTCATTCCAAATAGTTCTGTGCCACTGAAAAACTTGATTTTCAAAAAAAGAAAAAAAGGTTTGTTGTTGTTTTTCAGAATGAGAGACAATAGGATCGTGGACTGCACATCTGTGGAAAAGGAAGAGAATCATTAAAGAAAAAGGCTCTTAGGACTGTTGAAATCTGTTCTCAAGAATGGCCTGAAACACCTATGGCTTTGACTTTGATATTGATCCAGATTATTTTCCTTACCTTAGAGAAAATATCTTTCATCTCTGTTTCACTGTAAAGATGGTTTTGCGGGAGTAAGTAGTGACCAAGACAAACTGCCAATAAAAGAGCTCCACCGATACTGATTATATAATGAGAAAAACAATATCCAGCTGGAACACAGGATGTCTTTTGTGTTATTTGGACTGAAATGCTGTTAAGGAAATGTTGAAAACTCCCCTTTGTGATCTCTTCAAGCTGTAGTGATCAAAGGCTAAATAAATGGAGTATTCTTCATTATCCCGAAAGGATGAGTAACTCAAAAGAAATATATATCACATGTGTTGCATCTCAAAATGTGTTTCTGGGAGCATATAACATTTTGTTTGTACATGTATCTGAATTATTTATAAAACTGTGATCTATAATTCAAGAAGACCCATTGTGACTTTTTAAAAGTCAAAAATTAAAACATCCTTAATAAAAAAAGTTTCAGGTCATTAAAATATATGTGAAAGTGCAAAGAAAGCAATTTCTAACATCCTTATATACTAGAGAAATTTTGTTTTACTCTCTGTTTTGCATTTAACTTGACAGGTGAAAGACTTTAGATCATATTGTAAGACTTGTTAGTGAAAATTGTCAAGTAAAAGGAAAGCCTTACATCTAAAAAGAAAGCTGCTCAGAAATTATCTTGGTGTCTGAAGTTTTCCTCTGTCTCCTCTAATTAAACTTGCTATTTGTTATGCTCCAGCATTGGAGATAATATTTCTTGTTCTGTGTTAAAAAAAAAAAAAAAAATCTAGAGGCTCTACCTAGGGAAGAATAGGTTGAGCAAACAGAAGTGAAAGACATTTCCTCTCTCATTGAGCAACAGAAGTAAAGAGAAATGAAAAATCCATCACAAATGAAGAGAAACCAGTGAAAAAACACAAGCAACCCAGACAGCCCTAGAAGATAGTGCTGGAGAATACAGACTTTAGAAATCAAACAATGAAAAATGCCCAGGATAACTAGTCTCAGACCACAAATGCAGAGATCAGGGAATGATTGGAGACAATGAATAAGAACCAAGAAATACAAGATGAAAACCTGAAACAGAGATTCTAGCTATAAAGAATACTGTCAATGAAATAAATAATAAACTGACAAGCATTTTCCAGAATTAACCAATCAGAAGAATCTCAGAACTAGAAGGTCAAAATATGGAACTAACCAAATCTGTTAAAAACATAGAAAGGAAGCTTAATAGATGGAACAAATCCTTTAAGAGATGTGCAATTATATTAAGAAGTTGAACTTATGCCCGATCAGTATCTCTGAAACAGAAAAAAAGACAGAGAACACCCTAGAACAAGCATCCCATGAAGCCATCCAAGGAAACAACCCTCATCTCATCAGATACGTGCCTATCCAAACACATGAGATTCAGAGAACTCCTGTAAGGCATCAAATGAGAAGATCAACCCAAAGACATCTAGTAATTCACTTACACAAAGTAAGTATAAAAGAAAAAAATCCTAATGGTAGCAAGAGAGAAAGGTCAGACTACCCACTGGGGAAGATCAATTAGAATAGCAGCGGCCTTATGTACAGAAAAACTATAGCCTAGAAGAGACTGGAGTTCAATGTTTAAAGTTCTCAAAGATAAACAATTCCAAACCAACTAAGCTAAGCTTTCTCAGTGATGGAGAATTAAAATCCTACCCAGATATCTTATCCCTAAGAGTTTATTCTGCTTTCAAACCAGATCTACAGGAGATACTTAAAAAGGTATTAGACACAGAAGAAAAAAAAAAAAGAATGACAATGTACTTTGCAAAAACAGAGAATCAACACAAAGTACATTGCGACTGCAAAATTGAAAACACACACATATATCAACCACAAAATTAAAAGAAAACCAACAAACAAATGAACAAATAACTACACAAAAAAACCTTTATAAGAGCCTCGTGACAGGGATGAACTCCTTCATCTCAGTAATTAGCCCGAACATGACTAAATGCACTACTGAAAAGACATAATTGCAAACTAGCTTTTAAAAAAACACAGCCCAACAATATGCTGCCTCCAGGAAACACATCTCAATACAAAGGATTCTCACAGACTCAAAATTAGGGATGGAAAACAAACTTTTAGGTAGATGGAACAGAAAAAAGTTGGAGTCACTATCTTCATATCAGACAAAACAACCTTCAAGCTATCAAAAAGTTTAAAAGATATGGAAGGATATTGCACAATGATAAAAGTTTCAATCCATCAACAAGAAATATCTATCCTAAACATATATGCACCCAACATAGGATCACCAGCTTTTATAAGCAACTACTAAGTAAACTTAAAAAGGATATTCACTGTAACACTACCATAACTAGGGATTTAAATACTCCACTAATAACCCTAGACAGATCATTGAGGCAAAAGTAACAAGGAGATACCGAACCTCCAGAAGGATCTGAATCACCAAAGTAAAAGCCCAAATATGGACTTAATACCTAAAGAACACTCCACCAATAGCCATGGAATACACACATTCTACTTATCACCAGATGGAATATACTTCAAGATCGACCATATCCTCAGTTGTAAATCATAAGCAAATTTAATAAAATCAAAATACTTCCATGCACTTTCTCAGACCACAGGGAACAAAAATAATTATCACCATCAACAAGATTCCACCAAAACACATAAAGACATGAACACTAAATAGCATGATGTGAAACAACTGCTGGGTCAACACAGAAATCAAAACAGAAATTAAAAGATTCCTGGAAACAAATGAAAACAAACCTTACCAAAGCCTCTGGGATGCCATGAAAGCAGTACTCAGAGTGGAATTTATAATTCTACAAACACACATCAAGAAAATGGAAAGATCACATGTTAACAGCCTAACAGATCACCTAAGGGAGCTGAAAAGGCAAGACCATCAGCAGAAGAAACTGAATCACCAAAGTAAAAATTCAAATAAGGGACATAGAAGACAAAAATATAGAAAAAAAATCAATGAAACAAAAAAGTAGTTCTTTGAAAGATTAAACAAGATTGATGGACCCCTAGCCAGAATGACCCAGAAAAAGAGAAGAAAGGTCCAAATAAACAAAATCAGAAATGCAAAAGATTAAGTCACAACTGACTCCAAAGAAATACAAAAGATTATCAGAGATTACTATGCACCCTAGTATGGAAACAAACTCGAAAACTTAAATGGAGGACTTTCTGACATCACACAACCTCCTAAGTTTGAAATGAGAAGAGGCTGAGACCTTAAATAGACCAATAACAACCAAGGAAATGGACTCCATCATAAAAAAAACTACTTACAAAAAAAAAAAAATCCCTAGACCAGATGACTTCCCAGAGAAATTCTACAAAACATACAAGGATGAGCTGATACCGATCCTATTGAAAGTACTCCAGCTAATTGAGAAAGAAGGAACTCTTTCCATATCATTTTGCGAAGCTAACATCACACTGATAGCCAACGCAGGTCCAACAAAGAAAAGAACTACAGACCAGTATCCTGATGAACATAGATGCAAAAATTCTCAACAAGATTCTAGCAAATCAGATTCAACAAAACATCTCCAAAATCATCCTCCATGACCAAGCAGACTTCATCTCCGAGATGCAGGACTGGTTCAGAATCTGCAAGATCGTAAATATATCAACAGATGTAAAAATAAGAACCACATAATTATATTATTAGATGCAGAAAAAGCTTTGACAAAATACAGCATTCCTCCTTGATAAAAACCCTTGAACATCTAGGCATACAAACCTTAAAATAGTAAGAGCTATTATGAGAAACCCACAGCCAACATATTGCTAAATGGACAGAAATTGGAAGCATTTCCTCTGGAAACCAGAATAAGACAAGACTTCTTACTCTCACCTCTCCTGTTCAACATAATGTTAGAGATATTAGCTAGGCAATCAGACAACAGAAGGAAATCACGGGTATCCAGATAGGAAAAGAGAAAGTTAAGTTATCCCTCTTTGCTGACAATATGATTCCATACATTGAAAACCCAAGGGAATCTGTCAAAAACCTCCTTGCACTGACAAAGGACTTTGGCAAAGTATCAGGGTGCAAAAGATAGTCACATTCTTACACACCAGTAATAAACAGGCAGATAATCAAATAAAAAATACACAAAAATCAACTCTAAATGGATCGAAGACCTAAACGTAAACTCTCAAACTATAAGAATCTTAAAAAACACAGCAGAAACCCTTACAGAAATTGAAATAGGCAACCAATTCCTGATCAAAACCCAAAAAGTCCATGCCATAAGTGATAAAATAGACAAGTGGGACTTCATCAACCTGCATAACTTCTGTAAAGCAAAAGGAACCATCAAGAGTGTGGGGAGACAGCGCACAGAATGGGAAAAAATATTTGCCAAATGTATATCTGACAAAGGCCTAATTTCCAGGATGTACAAGGAGCTCCACTCTGCTGAAAGCAAAAAAAAACAAGCAGCCCTATTAAAAAGTGGGCAAAAGATATGTATAGACACTTCTCAAAAGCAGACATACGAGCAGCCAACAGATCCATGAAAAAATGCTCAGCCTCACTGATCATCAAAGAAATGCAAATCAAAACCACTCTGAGAAACTACCTAACTCTAGGCAGGATGGCTGTCATCAAGAACTCAAAAAACATCAGATGCTGGAGAGGATGCAGGGAAAAGGGAACACTTCTACACTCTTGGTGGGAGTGTAAACTAGTATAACCTCTGTGCAAAGCAGTGTGGTAATTCCTAAAAGATCTAAAAATTGACCTTTTATATGACCCAGCAATCCCCTTTCTGGTAATATACCCAGAGGAACAAAAATCATTATACAAAAAGATACCTGCCCATCCATGTTTATTGCAGCATTATTCACAGTAGCAAAAACATAGAACCAACTGTGCTGCCCATTGAAAGTAGACTGGATTAAAAAAAAATGTGGCACATAGACTTGATTGACTATTATGCAGGCAAAAAGAAGGACAAAATTATGGACTTTACATCAGCTTGGGTGGATTTAGAATCTATCAAACTCCGTAATCTATCACAGAGGCAAAGATCTGAGTACCGCATGTTCTCACTCATAAGCGAACCCTGAACATTTACCGTAAGACTGTAAGAAAGGATTAGGCAGTAACACGGCATTGCCAGAGGAAGGGGGAGCACATAACATCATTAAGGGCACTTGATTCTAAACCAGGCAAAGTGGGGACCAAAAGAAGGCTGATATTTCTTCATCTGTGCAATGGCCATTTATCAACCCAATCCTGAATTGTACCCTGCATCTTTAAAATAAGTAAAATAAAGTAAATAACTTATTTTCCTCTCATCACTGCTAACGTCTCCTGTGAACACGAAGACTGTGGATGATGTCAGTGTCACCCAGAGTCGGGTTTCGGCCGGAAGCTACTGAGGAAAATGTTGGGATCCGAATAGCGCCCAGTGTCAGAGACACACATTCAGAAAAGACAGATATTTGCTTAAAATGCCACAACACGATATTATCAAGAGATTCTCAAAAAGAGGCACCTGGGCCATCAGAGACTCTGACTTGTTTTCTATTATTATGTCCACAAGTGTGAAGTCTCCTTGCAGCAAATGGAATCATGAGCGCACATCTTGGGAACTGTAAGCCTTGTGGAAAGGAGTCATCTTTGGAGCGGAAAGTCTCACCTACCTCAAGCAATCACTATCTTACACAGACCTCCATGACTCCACTGAAAACAAGAAGCTGTCTTGCCTGGGTCCCCTCCTAAAGAGGTGATGCTCAAAAAGGTGGAGTTTCATTTTGCTAGGCAGTTGAAACGTTTTTGCTTTGAAATGCAAAATCCTAAATCTGTTCAATTTAAACCACGTGTCCTTCGTCAGCTGAACACCTACCACAGGCCAGACACTCCCAAGCGCTTCCTGTTCTTCCAACCACTTATGTAATGTGGCCTGCCTTGCATCCGCAGAGACCTGAGCCTTAATGCAACCAAATACTCTCTCCCAAAATCATGGAGCTCAACTCTGCCCTGGACCCGGCTGCTGACTAATGCCCAAATATGGATTCAAAGTAAGGCACTTGGGCTGGACATGGTGGCTCAAGCTTGTAATCCCAGCACTTTGGGAGGCTGATGTGAGAGAATTGTCAGAGCTCAGAGGTTTGAGACTAGCCTGGGCAACTTGGGGAGACCTCATCTCTACAATAAATCAAAAAATTAGCAGGGCATGGTGGCGCACTCCTGTAATTCCAGCTACTTGGAAGGCTGAGGCAGAAGGATCACCGGAGCCCAACAGGTTGAGATTGCGGTGGCGTGAGTGTACCGCTGCACTCCAGCCTGGGCGACAGAGTGAGACTCCGACTCAAAACAACAACAACAAAAAAGGCACTTGGACTCCAGTGAATTAGACCCAAACTCACTTCTTTCAACACTTTGAGCCTCATGTGACCATATAAAGGAGGAAACTGCATTTCTATTATAATCTGGGGACATAGTGAAGCTGAGAATTAAACAGTTAAAAAAAAATTTGTAAGTTTTAATTTTTTTGCATTAAAAGTAAAATGATTTGCTTTATTTAAACATACATATGTGCACACACCTGACAGTAAATGTCCCAAGGTCTGGAAAGTTCAGCCTGTCCATTGTCAAATGGAAAAAATGGAAAACTGTGTTTTACTGTGTCTTAGTGGAAAACTGTGTTTTACATTAAAGATAAAGAAAAAACACAATTAATTTGTAGATAAATTAAATTTCAAAAATTGGGTTTTCTTTTCTCTGCCTACTCTTGCTTGAGGAAACATATGTAGAAATCATGGCTGTAGAATGAGATTGGTGGAGACCAGAGGAGTCTCTCCATGGGCTTTTGGGACTGATGATGGGACGTGCCAGGCTCACTCTTTTTTTTTTCCTGGTGTCCTACTGTATTTAAGAGTGTTGGTGAGAATTCCATATGTGATGGAGGTTAAGAAGAAAGGAGATGGTGTTTTATTGGTGACAACTGAGCTATAACCAGCGGCAAGGGAGAAGTGGGTGTGATAAGACGCCTCTGGGTCCACATGAGAAGGCAACGGCCTGACCTGCCAACAGTAGAAGAAAGCACACTGTAGGGTAGCAAGTGGGCAGGAAGGCAGAGAGCTGTGAACCCAGGCACGCGAGTTTCTCACCCCAGCTAAGCAGCTCTGTGGCAACAGTTAGGTCTCATCTCCGTCTGTATCCCATCTCAAAACCCATTGCTGGCACCAGCACGTTCTAAGAAAAGACTTGTTCGTGATTTGAGACAGTGCCTCTGGGAAAAACTTTTCTCCTCAACCATCCTGTGTTTTCTGACTGAGATTCTATAAATTAGACGAAACACAGGTTAACAGAAGAAAAGCAAACAAATGTGAACTGACGTGTGCACTGCACCGTGCTTACAATGCAGAGCCCTCAGAGATGAGAAACCCAGGAAGTGGGCTTATATAGTCTCTCACCAAAGAACCATGCATTTATGGGTAAGTGAACAAGACCAGGGAAATGGATTTCGAGGGCTGTGAAGTGTGGTAAAGAGAACCCCAGGAGGAGAAGGGCTATGTCTGCAGGTCCATCCTGGCACTGGATGTTCTGTGGTCAATAAAACCTGGGAGAGGGTGCGGATGGCCTTCTTCATTTTGCAGATGTTCCCGGTTTTAGTCACATGAGGAAAGTTCCAGAAAGGCTTTTTTGTCTTTCTGGATTCGTGTGTTCTCATTTGCCTCAGCTCGAAATGACCTTTATGCCAAAGGGGTGTCTTTGGGTGGCCTGTTCTGCCCCTCTCCACCTCCCACTGGTAGCCGCACAGCAAGATGGATGAACTGGGCTGGATTTAGGGCCGAGCAGGGTGGAGCTGCTGCAGCTTGGCTCCTCACGTGAGAAGGACCTGCGTGTGCGACGTCTGTGGGAGACGAATCTGAGAAAGGGAGACGCAGAAGCAGGCAGGGCCAGGCGGTCTGAGGGCCGATGCAGAGGCTTTGGCCACTCCATGGGGAGCTGTGAGTCCTCTCGGAGGGGCCCTGAGCTGGTCGGGGTGGGCCTTGACGTGCCCACATTCATCTTGGAAAGGGGGCTGTGCCCATGGGCATGGCCACTGTCTTCAGCAGAGCTCGTTCCAGAAAGAACTGCCAGGAGCCGTGGAGGAGTCCCATCCAGGAGGCTCTGAGATGCCCCTTCAACAGGCTGAAGTGGGTTAACCCATCGGGCTATGTTTTGTAACTAAGGGGATAACAAAACCTCAGGATGGACTTATTAAAAACTCCATGATCTTATAAACATGTTGTGTATTTTTTTCAGCTATTAGGGTACAATCTTAACAATCACTGACACACCAAAACTGAACTGAGATTCTAGAAAAACCAATGAAAGCAGTGTCCATCATTCGACAGTATGAAGCCAAGTTCTGCCAGGAAGAGTGAAAATATAAGCCATCCACTAAAATACTATTTTGGAATTGAAAGTATACACAGAAGATTTAGGGAACAGGGTTCATTCATTATTTTGATCTACAATATAAGAATTCTTTGTAAAGTTGCTGTAGCGTTTGCGCTAAGCATATTATTTATTTAGGGGTAGGTATAAATATATATCTGCACACAATATCAGATAAAATGTTATGGGTGTCAGTTTTCAAACATTTACTTCTGTTAGTCAATCAACCATAATTTTGCCCTTGATATCTGCTGGTTGTTAAATTTAGATGGTGTTTTGACCCTTTGACTGTGATTTTGGAAACTGCTTACTCTGCATTATTAAGGTGTCAGAAACTTTATGAAATGTTAGAATTTTTACTCCTTTCCTTGACAGTTTCAGTGACCCATAAGAATATCCATCAATCTTTTCCCAAAGGGTATGAATAGGGCTGGGGTGAAAGCGTGACCCCCAATCCCATCAACCTTTTGGGACTGGGTGAACTGTGCTGAGGTTGGGGCTGAGTTCATTGGGTAAGACCACTTTCTATCCACTGGTCTTTGGGCAGGACAAGGGGGTAGGGGGTGAGTGAAAACCACAGACCATGGGTCCTGGAATCAGAGAATCTAGATAAAAATCCTAGCCCATTACAGAGTAGCGGTGTGGTTTTTGGAGATTTCCTCAGCTTTTCTCCCTCTGCAAGATAAAAAAAAGAAAAACTCCCCTGACAGAGTCCTTGTGACAAACATAAAACTACGTTATGACCCATACATTCATTTTATAATTCAATAAAAGGCCCAAAGAAGCCAATTCTACACCTAACCTGAAATCCCCACTGCTCTGGCCCAGACCTACATCTCTCGGTGGAGGCCGTGGTGGCTCTGGGCACCTTCCCTGTGGCCTTACCTTGCCAAGGTCTATTTTCTGTCTAGGCAATCCCAGTTGCTGGGGCCTTCCCTCCAGGGCCTTCTTTTGATTAACTGATCGTAATTAAAATTAAATGTGATGAACTGAAGCCAAAGCGTTTAGTTGGCCTTTGATCACTTTGCTCATTTAATTTGGTAAAACTCAGAAAACGGAAAGATTTCCTACTAATTAAGAGAAAAATGAAAAGTGGAGTAATTTTCTGAATAAAAGAGTCCTACTTTCAGTTCTTATTCTTTTTGTGTCAGTAGACCTGAACTTATTATGGTAAAGAGAGAAACTTCGTGGGTGTGTAAGAATCAGCTCAGGTGGTCAGGAGATTCACTGAGTAGTTGCAAACAAAGAACACTGGCATCTATTTGTGGTCTAACAACTTATCATTTTTTTTTAACTAGTGGAGAGAGTACCATTTATGCAAAAGTTTTGCTTGGTTTTAAAACTGATTACTTAATGAAAACAAATATGTGTGGGAAAAATTCCAGAAAATAAAATGCCATAAATGTATAGATATGAGAGCTCAACTGTCCCCCCCAATTAAGTCAGAATTACAAAGTTTATTTCTGATTTAATCAAACAGCCTTAAATAACTGCCTGAATGACTAAGGCTGTGATGCCCAGAATGTTGAAGGAAGATGGACAGTGTCTGTCAGGACACTGAGACACGGAGAGAACCTTGGAAGTTTATTTTTCTCATGTAGCACAGTGCAGATGACCTGGAATATGTTAAGAAATTAAGAACTCTGAGTACGCAGACAAATTGGCTAAAGAATGTAGGGCCCATTAGGAGATGGCCTCAGGGGGGCGCCTCTCCTAAAAACACTCATTGTTCCCCGTCTACAATATATTGTATAATCTTACGATTATAATTCTTTGAACAACAACTGTTTTTGTTTTCCACAAGACAGTAAACTCTGGAAAAACAAGATATATGTCTAAAATTTTTAAAAAATTTTCTCCACACCTCAACGCAATGACTGGCACACAGCACATCATCAATACACATGTGTGAAAGCATGAATTAAGGGACCTCCAATCTAGCACGATCATCTTCAGATTTCTTTCACAGAACATCTAGAAATGCTGCATAAAATGTCGGAAAAAAATTATCAAACAAAGAAAAGCAAAGCAAACTTCCCTCTAGACTCTGGCGGGGGAGGAGAGCCATCACAGGGAGACCTGCTCAGAGCTTTGTCCATAGAAAGGCCTACTTGCCAGTATGGAGGGCAGTCAGAGTGGCAGCCCTCCTGACGGAAGGGTGTTCCTCCGACTCCAGACTCCTCTGGCCTTCCTGTCTCACCTGAGGGAAGGGAAACAAATGTGTAAATACTTGCGAGGGCCACAGACCAGGGACGAGAAGCCTCTGAAACAGCAACTTAATCTAAGATTATCTAGGGCTTCCCCTGTGCCGTGTCTTCTTGGCATCTCACCAGCAGGGCTCCAGGTCAGTGACAGTGGATTATGGCAGAAAATGCTGCGAGACAGAGGCTCTCTGAGGAGACACATTCAAGGAAGCTCGAAGTTGACAGTGGAGACAAATACCTGACAGGAATTAGAAGGGCCTGGTGTCCACAGCAACAGCAAACATTCAACACAGCCCAAATCTTTGTCATGTTAATGCAAGGCTTCACACTCAAGGCCCTATGACCTCAGCTCCTGTTACCTGATATATCATGTTCAGGTTTTCATTAAAAATAGCAAGGCATGCTAAGAGACAAGAGAAAAACACAGTCTGAGAGACGAAACCGGTATCAGAATTGGGCTCAGCCGTACGACTAACCAGTAATATTACAGCAGGCCACTTACTTATACATCTAATTGGAGGAGCCACCCTAGTCCTATCATCAATTAACTCCATCGCAGCATCAACAACGTTTATTATTCTCATATTACTTACAATCCTCAAACTAGCTGTAGCCCTTATCCAAGCTTACGTATTTACACTCTTAGTACGCCTTTACTTACATGACACACATAATGACCCACCAAGCACATGCCTATCATATAGTTAATCCTAGCCCCTGACCACTAACTGGGGCCCTTTCAGCCCTTCTCACAACATCAGGCCTCATTATATGATTTCACTTTAACTCCATCATACTTCTAACCCTAGGCCTTATTACAAATACACTTACTATATATCAATGATGACGCAATATTATTCGAGAAGGAACATTTCAAGGCCACCACACATCAATCGTACAAAAAGGTCTCCGATATGGCATAATCCTTTTTATCATCTCAGAAGTCTTTTTCTTCGCAGGCTTTTTTTGAGCCTTTTATCATTCTAGTCTAGCCCCAACTCCCGAACTAGGAGGCTGCTGACTCCCAACAGGCATCCACCCCCTAAACCCCTTAGAAGTACCCTTACTAAATACATCCGTCTTACTAGCCTCAGGTGTTTCAATTACTTGAGCCCATCGTAGCCTAATAGAAGGTAACCGTAAACAAATGCTCCGAGCCCTATTCATTACTATTATATTAGGAGTTTACTTCACCCTACTTTAAGCATCAGAATATTTTGAGACATCCTTCACTATTTCCTATGGAATCTATGGCTCAACTTTCTTTATAGCTACAGGCCTTCATGGGCTCCACGTTATTATCGGCTCAACCTTTCTAACTATCTGCTTCCTCCAACAATTAAAGTTCCACTTTACATCTAGTCACCATTTCGGATTTGAAGCCGCTGCCTGATACTGACACTTCATAGACGTAGTCTGACTATTATACATCTCCATTTATTGATGAGGATCCTGTCCCTTTAGTATAAGTTAGTACAATTGACTTCCAATCAATCAGTCCTGGTACACTCCAGGAAGGAACAATAAACCTAATTTTATCACTAGTCACAGATATGACACTCGCATTACTTCTGTTCTCTATTGCGTTTTGACTTCCATAACTTAACATACACACAGAAAAATCTAACCCTATGAATGTGGCTTTGATCCAACAGAATAAGCTCGTCTACCCTTTTCTATAAAATTTTTCTTAATTGCTATTACTTTTCTTCTATTCGACCTAGAAGTTGCTCTCCTCCTCCCCCTTCCCTGAGCCACCCAAACAATTAATCTTGATCTTATATTAACAATAGCCCTAGCTCTAATTTTTATTCTAGCTCTAGGACTCGCATACGAAGGAACTCTAAAAGGACTTGAAGCCGGGCTCGGTGGCTCAGCCTGTAATCCCGTGCCTTTGGGAGGCTGAGGTGAGTGGATTGCCTGACCCCGTGGGTTTGAGACCCGCCTGGGCAGCGAGACCTCATCTCTACAACAAATCAAAAAATCAGCCGGGCGTGGTAGCGCATGCCTGTAATTCCGGCTACTCGGAAGGCTGAGGCGGAAGGATCGCCGGAGCCCAGCAGGTCGAGACTGCGGTAGCCGGGAGCGGCCACTGCACTCCAGTCTGGGCGACTGAGTGAGACTCCAACTCAAAAAAAAAAAAAAAAAGACTTGAATGGACCGAATATGATAACTAGTTTAATTAAAAACAAATGATTTCAACTCATTAGACTATGAATAATACATAATTAGCAGAATTCCATATATCTACATTAACCTTATCCTTGCTTTCCTAATATAGATATTAAAGTTTTCAGACATGGAATTTAAAATAACCATGATTCATATGCTAGAGACTTTAACAGAGAAAGTAGACAACATGCAGGAAGCAGAGAGACAGAAAATGAGTAAAAGAATCAAAAGAAAATGCTACAAATAAAAATTATTGTTACTGAAAGGACATAACATGAGTTTAAAATACCCGGTGGACATAACATGGATTTAATATACCCAATGAGCAGTCATTTTAACATTGCCTAACTCTCATGTTTTTCTAGCAGTTCACTCAGCTTACCCTCTAATCACTAGTCGAGGACAGAACTATTTTTCAGAGGTAGCTATTGATAATTGTTTTACAACCCCCAGCCCCTGCTTGTTTTGTTCCAATTAGCTTTTCTTTTTCCGGCATTTGTTAGTACCGATAAGACCCAAGTTAACCTAATCAGCTCTTCTGTGACCTTCATGAAACAGACAGACCCCACCACCATGGCAGCAATCATGTGACTAACCCAACCATCTGCCTGCTGTCTATCACCTGATGTCAGTACCTGTGCTTACCTGTCCTCTTTGTGATGATGTGGAGCCGACCACCACCCAACCATCTTAATGACCTTCCCCCATCAAAGGGAAGGGTTAAAATCATTCAACCATAAGCAGCTAGTAGCCATGCCTTATTAGACTCTGGTGTGGCCATGCGCTCTTTGAGCTATGGCCGTTGCCATGTTTCCTGGCTTTGGGCCCCTTCCCTACCTTGGGGAAATGAGTCCTCCCCTCTCTAATTTACTTTTAAAATAAACTATATTTTCTAATCTAACTTCTGTGCAATTCTTTGCATCTTTCACACAGCACTGGATATCACACCAGACACCCACACCCCAGCAGGTCTGACCTAACATTCTGGAGAGCCATGATGGGAGTGTGACCCACCAGTTACAAAAATGAAAAATGCTTTTGATGAACTCATCAGCATATTGAAACACCTAAGAAAAAAATTGATGAGCTTCAGGATAGAAAGAAAATTTCCAAAGTGAAATGTAAAGAGAAAAACATATTTTTAAAAAGTCAAAATCTTGTCAGACAATTTAAAAGGATATAAAACATGCAGAACTGGAGTACCAGAATGAGAAAGGGAGAGCAAAGCAGAAAAAGTATTTAAAGTAACAATGGTTAAACATTTCCAAAAATAGACACTATAATATAGATTAAGAAGGCTCAGAAAACAACAGGCATAATAAATACAAAAAAATCTACATCTAACCAGGCAAGACGGCTCATACCTATAATCCCAGCCCACTGAGAGACTGAGGAGGGAGGATTGATCGAGCCCAGGAATTTGAGATCAACTGGGCAACTAGCAAGAACTCATCTCTACACAAAATTTTTAAAAATTAGCTGGGCATGGTGGTGGTTTACACCTGTAGTCACAGCTAGTTGGGAGGCTGAGGAGGGAGAATTGTTTAAACCGAGGCTATAGTGAACCATGATCATGCCACTGCACTTCAGTCTGGGTAACAGAATGAGACCCCAATTTAAAAGAAAATCTACATCTAAGAAAATCTTGAAAGACACCCAGAGAAATAATGCACCTTCCCTACAGAGGAACAAGATAAGTATTACAGCTCACTTCTCATCAGAAACCATGCAAACAAAGGGAGAGTGGAGTGAATTTATGTTAGAAGGGAGAAATCAGCAACCTTGAATTCTATACCCAGATAAATTATCCTTTAAGAGAGAAGGAGAAACAAGGACTTTCTTAGACAAAGAAAAACTCAAGGAATACGTCACCAGTAGACCAGTCCTTCAAGGAGTGTTGACAGAAACTTTTCAGGAAAAAGAAAAACTACGTCATTCAGCAATTCTGATCTACACAAAAGAAGGAAGAACATCCTTGAAATAACAAATGGAGGTAAAGTAAATCTTTTGTTTTTCTCATTCATATCGATCTAATACATACATTGTTGTTTAAGGTGATAATAGCCACAAAGTGTTGGGTTATTATTTCCTAGGGCTGGGTGAAATGGTAGTGATGCCCACAGGTTTATTGCAGCACTATTCACATTAGAAAAAACATGGAACCAACTGTGCTACCCATCTAAACTGGACTGGATTAAAAAAACGTGGTACATATGCATGATGGAATATTATGCAGCCATAAAGAAAGACAAACATCTGGACTTTGCTGCAACTTGGATGGATTTACAGTCTATCCTACTCAGCGATTTATCACAGAAACAAACAGCTGAGTACTACATGTTCTCATTCATTAGTGGTCCCTGAACATTTACCATAATACAATAAGAAAGGGATTAGCAGTAGCAGGACACTCCTGGGGTGGGCAGAAGAGGGCATAACATCAATAAAGGTAACTGATCTCAAACCCGGCAAAGTAGGGACCAAAGGGAGGCCCAAATTTACCTGTGTAATGAGCACTTCTATACCTCATCCCGAATTGTACCCCACATCTTTAAAATTAAAAATAAATAAATAAATAAAAAATAAATGGTAGTGATGCCATAAGAGATAAAAATAAACATTCTTAAAGTCTGGTACAAGGTACCTGGACTACATTTGAAGCAGAATAGTGCTTTTTTTAAAAGATGGATTTGTAGTAGCTAAAAATATTTATTGCTTTTCTAGGAAACTTACTAATAATTTCAAAGGAAGTAGAATAGATATGCTAAGAGAAAAGAGATAATAAAATCATAAAAAAAATGTTCAGTGAAAACCAGAGAAGTCAGAAAAAGATGGGAAGAAAGCAAAGCACAAATGTAATAATTAGAAAACTGTTTTAAAATGATAGAAATGAACCCAGTCACACTGATAATACACCAATAAAAAATAAATTGTGGCAATGAATTTAAAAAACTATGTTTTCTGCAAGGAGCTTACTTCAAACATAACAACTCCAATAGACTGAAAGTAAAAAGAGAAAAATGTACCACAGCAAATTTGAACAAAATAAATGTGGAATATCTATATTAATACCAAATAAAGAAGACATCAGAGCAAGACACATGATCAGGGATAGAGCAAGGCATTATATACTGACAAAGGGGTCAATTTCTAAAATCATATCACAATCTAAGCATGTATGACTTAACAAGAGAACTTCAAAATACATAAGGTAAAAGCTGATAGAAGTGAAAAGAAAAATAGATGAATGCATTGTCACAGTTGGAAATATCAACATGCCTGTTTCTGTCATTGGTAGGTCAAGCAAGAAGAAAATCACTCAGGATGTAGTTGACCTGCACAGGACTGTAATTAACGTGATCAAATGGACATTTATAGAACAGTTCATCCAACAGCAGTACATACACATTTATCTCATGCTTACATGGAATATTCATCAAGATAAGCGATATTCTGGGTCATAAAACACATCACAACAAATTTAAAATAATTGAAATCATAGAAAGCATGCTCTCAGACCACAATGGAACTAACTACAAATACATAGCAGAAGGATAGCTAGAAAAGCCACACATACTTGGAAATTCTTAAATGTATCTTTGTAAATAACCTTTGCTAAATAAGTAGTCTGAAGACAATTAGAAAATATTTTGAATTAAATGAAAATAAAAATACAGCTTATTAAAATTTGGGGAATTCAGAGTAAGCAGGGCATCGTGTGCATATATTAGAAATCAATTAAGAACTAAAAGCAATAATCTAAGCTTCCACGTGAGTAAACAAAAGAAAGATGCACAATTTAAGTCTAAATGAAGCCAAACAAAACAAATAACAAAAACTAGAGAGAAATTAATGAAACTGAAGACAGAAAAAATAGAGAAAACAAAAGTAACCAAAGGATAGTTGTTTAAAAAGAAAGATGAACTTGATAAAATCTGTGTAGCCTAGCAGAGAGAGAGAGAGAGAGAGAGAAGACATAAAGTACTAATATAATGCATAAAGAAGGGGTTGTGACTACTAATGCCATGAGTGTTAAAAGGAGAATAAAATAACAGTATAAATCACTCTACGCCCACAAATTGATAGCTTATATAATCAAGTCCACACTAGGAGAAACAGACAATTTGAATAGCCTTATATCTATTAAAGGAATTGGATCAATAATTAATTATCTTTCAAAAAAGAAATGTACCATGTCTCCATCGTTCCACTGGTGAATCATGCCAAACATTAAAGAGAAAATGGCTTCAATTTTCTACAATCACTTCCAGAAAATAGAAGCACAGGTCATGCTTTCTAACTCGTTTTATTTAAGTCCAGCATTATTAACCTGACACCAAAATCAGGTAAAGACATAATAAAAATGAAAACTGCAAATCAATACCTTCCATGAAAGTAAGCACAAACATCCTCAACAAAATATGAACGAATCAAATCCAAAAATGCATAAAAATCTTCTTATTGTTACCAAAAATTTTTATTCTGTATATGCAGTTATTTTACCATTTGAAAATCTAGCAATTGAATCTACTATCAACAAGCTTATATACATATATGTATGTGTGTGTATTTTATATATTATCAGTAAATGTCAAAAAAAGAATTTTACAAAATCTAACATCCATTCCTAATTTAAAACCAAAGAAACAAAGAAAAACCTCTAGGCAAACTAGGAGCAGAGGGAACTTTCTTATCTTGGTAAAGATCATTTACAAGAACCCTACTGCTAACAGCATATTTAATGGTAAAAAACTGCTTTCTCCTAAATGTTGGGAACTGGTCAGATATCCTCCTCTTCCTTCACTCCTATTCAGTCTCCCGCTGAAAAATCTAGTAGGGGAGCAGGAAAAGGAGAGGAAACGAAAGACACACAGGTCGGGAAGGAAAACATAAAACTACCTTTGTTCACAGGTGACAGTTTTATGAATTGACACTCTTAAGGATTCAACAAAAATACTTCCGGGACTAATAATAGAGTGCATTAAGATTGTAGAATGCAATGTTAATATAGTAAAAAACAATTGCATTTCTGTGCACCAGTAATGAATAGCTTGAACTAGAATTATTTTTTAAAAATGACACAACAGCACCAAAAGTTATGGAATAAAACTAATTCATTTTTAAAAATTAAAAATTATGTACAGAAGCTAAATTCACAATATATAAGGCTCTGATGAAAGAAATCAAGAAATGCCTAAATAAATAGAAAGATAGTGCATGGTCTTTAATTCAAAGCTTGATATTGTGAAGATGTCAATTATTTCAAAACTGTGTTATAAATTCAACATAATCAGTATCAAAAAACTGATTCTAAACTATACATGCAACGAAAGACCTAGAAGAGCTAATACAACCCTAAAGAGAAAGTTTAAAGTTGGAGGACCCCTGCAACCGAACTTCACGATTATTATAAATCTACAATAATTAAGGCAGCATAATAATGGCAAAGGAATGAACAGATAGATCAAAGGAGCAGATACAGTCTATAAATGAACCCAAAGAAGGAGAGTCTGCTTATCTGTGACAAAGGTGTTGAGACCATAATGGGAAATAATTGTCTTTTTAGTAGAAGGTGCTGGGACAATTGCATATTCGTATGAACCACAGCAACCAAAAAAATCCTAAACACAGACTTCACACTTTTCACAAAGAATAATTCAAAAGAAATAAGAAGCTTAAATGTAAAATGAAAAATTATGAAACTTTGAAAAGATTATAACAGAGAAAATCTAGGTGACTTTGGGTCTGGTGATGAGTTTTTACATATTCAACCCAAAGCACAATCCATAAAAGATAATGTTGATAATTTTTTTTTTAATTTAAAACTTCTATTCTGTGAAGGACACTTTTAAGGGGATCAAAAAGCAAGCCACAGGCGGGAAAAAATATTTGCAAAACACATTTCTGATACAGGACTTATATTCAAAATATACAAAGTGCTTTTAAAAATCAAGCCATTCCAGTTAAAAAATAGGCAAAGAACTGAACAGGTATCTCACCAAAGAAAACATACAGATGGCAGATAAACATGTAAAAATATGTTCAAGATAATTTGCCATTAGGGAATTGAAAATCTGAATAACTGTGAGACATTACAGCACACATATCAGAATAATAAAACCCCAAAAGCTGACAAAAGTAACTGCTGGTGAAGATATGGAGCAACAGGAAATCTCATTCATGCTGACTAGAATACAAAATGGGACAGCCACATTGGAAGATAGTTTGGCAGTTTCTTCCAAAGCTAAGAATAATCTTACTACACAGTCCAGCAGTCGCACGCCATAGTTACTCAACTGAGTTGAAAATATGCCCACACAATAGCCTGCACATGGATGTTTATGGAAACTTTATTCACAATTGCAAAGACGGGAAGCAACTAAGATGTTCTTCAATAGGCGAGTGAAGGAACAAGTTGTACATCCACAGACTGGAAAGTTACTTAGCAACAAAAAGATCTCTCAAGCTATGCCAAGACATTGGTAAGTCCTAAATGCATGTGACCAATGTATAGTCTGAAAAGCCTAAGCATTGTATGATTCCTATTACGTGAACTTTTTAAAAAGGCAGAACTATATGGATGGTGAAAAAAATCTATAGTCACCAGAGGCTCAGGGATGGGGGCATTGGAAGGTAGAATGGGCAAATCCCGAGGAAGTTTTTAATGGCGGTGGACCTCTTAAGCATGATACATGATTGAGGATACATGACACTATGCATGTAGCTATTCCAATAAGAACGAATTGCTTCCCTTTCCGTGATAGGTGGAATCCCATATAACCAACCCTTCACTCACTAGTGAATCAATACCCTCAGGGGTCAGCACCATCAAAGGCAGCCTTGATTTCCTCTCTGGTGACTCAGGCACTCAGTGGTAGTAGTAGCCACGGGGAGGGGGTGGATTTGGTGTTTTTTGCATAGCTTCTATCCCAGCTGCCAAAGAGCCCACTGAGCAGGTGATGGGGTGGATGAGGCAATGAAACAACTGATATCTACAGTAAGCCCACCTTCATCACCTGATGCCTCCTCTGAAATGGGCACCTTCACACTTTGTGTCCCCTCCAAGAGTCTGTGTCCACATTTCTTCCCTGAACCTCTTTATTACAAACATTTTGGTATGCTACTTCTAAGTCCCAAAACAATTTGTTGAACCACTAGCTACTGCAGTGGTCTGATGTGTGCCCCAACACTCATGTGATAAAATTTAATACCCAAATCCACAGTATTGAGAGGAAGTGTTTAGAGCGGAGCCCTCATGAATGGATCTACGCCCCAATTGAAAAGGACTGCAGAAGGGAGCTCTCTCTCTCTTCACTCTTCTTCCTTGCGAGGACACAGCAATGAGGTACCATCTTAGAAACAGAAACCGAACATGTCAATGCCTTGATTTTGGCCTTCTCAACCTCTAGGACTGTGATAAATACATTTTTGTTCTTCTAAATCACCCATTATCAGGCATTCTGTTACAGCAGCACAAACAGATCAAGAGAGCTACTGTCTGGAAATCAAAGTCAGTCTGTAACTTAGCCCCCAACCCCTCATCTACACCAGGCTCAACACCATCTGGCTATTTGGTGTCTCTGTCTTTCTTCATTATCCTTTGAATAAAGTGCATGGGATGTAACATGATGGCAAGGACACTGGACTAAGAGCCAAAAGTCAGAAAACCCAGTCAGAGGTGCGGTCTCGGGAAAGTCATGCAACATCCTCTCTTAGTCCATTTGTGTTGCTGTGAATAAGTGCCTGAGGCTGAGAAGTTTGCAAAGAAAAGAGGGTTATTTGACTCACAGTGCTGAGACTGTGTACCAAGTATGGTGCCAGCATCTGCTTCTCATGAGGCCTCAGGAAGATTTCAGTCATGGCAGAAAGTGAATGGGGTATAGCCACATGCAGAGAGAACATGATGAGAGAGAGAGAGTCTGTGGTAGGAGATTGCGTGGTGAGAGAGTCCATGGGGAGAGAGCATGCATGGTGAGACAGATCACAGGATGAGAGAGATCGCATAGTGAGAGAGATCACAGGGGAAGAGAGATTGCATGGCGAGGGATCACATAGTAAGAGAGAGCCCATGGTGAGAGAGCACGCACGGTGAGAGATCTCATGGTGAATGAGAGCCCATGGTGAGAGGGCATGCATGGTGAGAGAGATTACATGGCAAGAGATCACATGGTGAAAGAGAGCCCATGGTGAAGAAGATTATATAGTGAGAGAGATCATCTGGTGAGACAGATTGCATGGTGAGAGAGATCGCATGGTAAGAGAGATCACATGGTGAGAGAGATCACATGGCTAGAGATCTCATGGTGTGAGAGAGCCTGAGGTGAGAGGGCACACATGGTAAGAGAGATCTCATGGTGAGAGAGATCGCATGGTGAGAGAGATTGCATGGCAAGAGACCTTGTGGTAAGAGAGATCACATGGTGAGAGAGATAGTATGGTGAAAGAGGATGTGAGGGAGAGGAAAGGGAGGTGCCAGGCTCTTGCTAACAACCCACTCTCATGGGAACTAAGAGACTGGGGGCTCACTCATTCCTGTGAGGAGAGAGGGGACCAAGCCGTTCATGAACAATCTACCACATGACCCAATCACTTCTCGCCAGCCCCCTCTCCAGCACTGGGGGCCACATTTCAACATGCGATTGAGTGGGGACACATATCCAGATCATAGCTTATCCCTTTGCCTTACAAGGACTTTTATCTGCAAAATCAGTAGACTGAAGGCACTGAAGATGCAGCTATAGAAATTGGCTTTGTGACTGTAAAAATTGGAATCTAAGAACTTTAGATAATTCAAAGAATAAATGTGTTTATATTTCATCTTGTCTACAACCATGTAGAAATTTAAATAATTTTACATTTAAAAATTGTTCTCCAATGCACTTAAAATTGTGTTTACAAGGGATGCATATTTTTACCAACTTCTTTCACATAATTATGTATGTGAGATCTTCTGGGGTAACATTGACCGTGTAACATTTATGGTGGTAACTAAAGTCCATGTCTACTGGCCCTAGTTCAGGACAGGTTCCATGCTTATTTCTTTTGTCCTTTTGTCTTGTGTCCTTTTGTGTGGTTTTTACCACAAGGTAGATGCCCTTGCCTTAGATTGGATTCCCTCAGAAAGAGGCTTTGGGTGAAAATAGTTGATCTGCAAAGCAATTGCAAGGATGGCGAGAGGGCTGGGAGAGAAGACACAGGGCAGTAGTAAGCATGCCACTGTTGTGGGCGATTGGGACTCAGGGACCCCAGGACCCCCCATGAGACTGCGTGGCTCACCCCACAGCTGTCCCACTGACACAGACACAGCGGACATCCCCGCTGGCACCAGCCCTTGTGACTGTTCTCAAGGCAGTGATCCTGCTTTTTGTCCTGCCTCAAGAGAGGACAAACCCAGGCTCCGGCCGGAGAACACTTCCACGCAGAGCAAGGCAAGAGGTGGAATCGGGGCAGGGAGCGCTCACAGGGCTGAGGCAATACAGGCAGGACTCCAACAGCACACAGTGCATTTGCTGCTATTGTCCCTTGATAGATTCGGACGACGCCCGAGGGCACACAAGCACAGAAGCATCTGCGTAGGAGCCCAGTGCTGAAGCTAGGTGGTCTGGCCCTGAGTCTGACTGTGTTTTGAAATAAAGACGTTGTCCAAGCCTCATCAGAACCACTAAGAGGGTTGAGAATGCCTGCTTTTGCAGGAGTGATCAGAATTTAAGCACATTCTCAGAACCCCTTTGGAAGGTTAGACGCCGTTTTACAATGCTGAATTTTCATCTCAGGGGTTTGATTCCCTCTGAAACACCTGGTGCACAAGTTTGACAAGTAAAAGTCATTTTGATGTTGTTTAATTTCCAGAAATACTCTTCTTTGCCCAAGGAGGCAACACATCTTTTTGTGCAACGTCTGTCTATGCCTCTCCTTATTCTTGTGTTCATTCATTTTGTGCTGTCCACAGACCCCCTTTGCTCACTTACCCGTATACGAACATCTTTCCACTCCAAGAAACACACACTCACTGCGTCATTTGAGTGACTGCTGAGCATGTCCAGATTACTCCCAAGTTTCCACTTATATAATTCCTATACTTCTTCAAATGGATATTTGGAAGAAGTGTCATGGGAAAGCATGTCCATGAAGGGAAAAGACATGAACATGGATGTGACGTTTACTTCTTAATGTGCCTTCCTGCGGGCGTTCTTGCAAGTGGTTGCTGCAGCGTGTTTCAGAGATTCCCAAAATGTGTCTCTTCAAGCCTGTGTCTGGAGGCTCCGCCGTCTGTCCCTCCTCTTCAGCCCCCGAAGGGAACTTGTGTAAACGAAAGAGACAAAGCCCCAGTTTACTGAGGAGCCGGGAAATCCAACGTTTTCATCTAGTGGGGACAGCTTCAAATCCCAGACCTGAAGGCGGTTCTTAAAGTCCCAAATGAAGATGAGCAATCCTCTCAGTGGGCTTTCTTCGCCAGGAATAGCAAAATAATCCCCACTTTTAAAGCACACCATGGTCTAATTCATTGACTTTTGAGTGAGGGCAAGGGAAGGGGACAGTCGACGAGCTTACAGTGGCAGCACACGACAGATTTCTGGTGCTGACTCTGAGTGGCGGCTGGGGCAGTCAGAAAGAGCTGACGGCCCAACCACGTTCAGGAGATTGCATTCTTAGAGATCCTCTATGCTTGCCATCAAAACTGAGAAACTGAGGCGCAACCCAAGATGTGTACTGAGGGCACACACCAAAATCACAGCAAATCTGGGGCGAGAAACCTCAGCGGGATGGGCATGCGATGCAACCATGGGTGAGGGCCCGAGTGTCCTGCGTCTTGCCCCACTGAAGCATAGCCTGGCCTGTCCTCCTCCCACCCCATCACCCCACACAAAAGAACTGTGTGCAGGACGACGATGGTTAACGGAGGTTAAGGACTAAACTCTGATCTTTTCCTCTTGTTCGGATTCCTAACTTATAGGTGTGGAGCGTCACACCTGGTAAGGGCTTGTCAGATGGGGTTTTGGTTACCCTTTATACTGAAGTTTGCTTTCCAGTCTGACTCTGGCATAACATGACCCAACAAACAAGGAGGGAAATCAAAGTATTTTATGACCCTGCAGAGCTCTCTTAGGGACTCCTGGACTCTGTGCAACTTTCAAGACACTTACCTAGCCTATCTGAAGTCTGCCATCTATGAGACTTCATCTACATGTCAATAAACTTGGAGTTTTCACCGCTCCCTTATCTTACATGTCCTCTATTGATTTCAAAGTTTCTTAAATAGGAGCTACAAATTGCTCCTATTTAATTTACCTTTAACCTGCAAGGCCCAATTTGGAGATGTGCCACCTGCCTGAGTAGAACCAATGTAAATCTCACGTGCATTGACTTATGGGTTTTTGTAACTTCTGCTTTCCTAAAATGGCTATAACCAAACCGCAACTCAACACCCCAGACTCATGTTCTCAAGACCTCTTGGGGCTGTGTTCTGGTCCGGGTCACTTCACATTTGGCTTAGAATAAATCTCTTTGAGCATATCTGGCTGAACTCAGAATTTTTCCATTATCAATGTCAAAAGTAGGCTCTACCAGCTAAAACTTGGAATTCAAAAACCCTGGACTGAGCAGTGGTGTCTTTCTTAAAGTGAATGGGTTCTATTCAGTTCCTGCAACCACCAATCTTAGATCTCTCAATGATTGTTAAAAAAAATGGCTTCTGTGATCACTGCAGGACTTCTGTGATCACTGCAGGACTACAAAGCTTTAGTAGCCAAGTCTTCATGATATTAGCATAAAAAAACAGACATATATACCAATGGAACAGAATAGAGAACCCAGAAATAAATTCACCCATTTACAACCAACTTGTTTTTAACAAAGACACCAAGAATATACAATAAGAAAAGGACAGTCTCCCCAATAAATAGCGCTGGGAGAACTGGATAACCATATGCAAAAGAATGGAACCAGACTCCTATCTTTCACCATATACAAAAATAAAATAAAAATGGATTCAAGACTTAAACCTAAGACCCGAAACAATAAAACTACTAGAAGAAAACAGTGAGGAAATGTTCCAGGACATCGATCTGGACAAAGGTTTATTGAATAAGACCTCAAAAGCAGACTACAAAAGCAAACACAGAGAAATGGGATTTCATCAAGCCACCTATTATCAAACACTATTATCATTATCATTATTTCTTTATTTCAATAGTGTTGGGGGTACAAGTAGTTTTTAGTGACATGGTTGCATTGTATAGTGGCAAAGAAGTCTGGGCTTTAAATGCACCTGCCACTCCCACCTGTGCACATTGCACCTGAGAGGTGATTTTTCATCTCTCCCTCTGCTCCCTCCCACTCTGAGTCTCCAGGGTCTATCATACCACTCTCTATGATTTTGCATATCCATAGTTTAACTCCCACTCGTAAGTGAGAACATGTGATGTTTGTTTTTGTGCTCCTGAGTTAGTTCACTTAGGATGGGATGTTCTCCAATTCCAGCCAAGTTGCTGCAAAAGACATTATTTTGTTCTTTTTGATAGCGGAATAGTATTCCATAGCGTATATATACCACATGTTCAGTATCCACTGGTTGGCTGATGGGCATTTAGGTTGATTCCACATGTTTGCAGTTGTGAATGGTGCTACAATGAACATGTGGGCGCAGGTGTCTTTTTAATATAATGGCCTCTGTTCCTTTGGATAGATACCTACTGGTGGAGTTGCTGGATGAAATGGTAGATCTTCTTTGGTTCTTTGAGAAATCTCCATACCGACTTCCAGAGAGGTTGTACTGATTTACACTCCCACCAACAGTATATCTTTCCTCTTCTCCACTTCTGCACCGGCATCTATTGTTTTTTGATGTTTTAATTAATAATCCTCAACTGGTGGAAGGTGGTATCTCATTGCGGTTTTGATTTGCATTTCTCTGATGATGAGTGATATTGAGCATTTTTTCATATGTTTGTTGGCCAGTTATCCATCTTCTTTTGAGAGATGTCTGTTCATGTGGTTTTTACACTTTTTAATGAGGTTATATGCTTTTTTCTTGCTGATTTCTTTGAGTTCTTTGTAGATTCTTGATATTAGTCCTTTGTCAGATGTACAATTTGCAAATATCTTCTCTCAGTCTGTAGGTTGCCTATTTGCTCTGTTGATTATTAATTTTGTTGCACAGAAGTTTTTTAGTTTAATGAAGTCCCACTTATTTAATTTTTTTTGTTGCATTTGCTTTGGGGCTTTTAGCCATAAATTATTTGCCTAGGCCAATGTCCAGAAGGTTTTTCATAGGTTTTCTTCTAGTATTTTTATGATTCCCAGGTCTGACATTTAAGTCATTAATCCATCTTGAGCTAATTGCATGGTGAGAGATGGGGATCAAGTTTCATTTTTTGCATGCAGCAACCCAATTTTACCAGCACCATTTGTTGAACAGGGCAGACATTATAGTTTAATTTGCGGGAATGTGCATCCTTGATGAGGATTCTTGAGCCAAACTTTTTGAGTTAGAACCCCAGATCTGGCAGTTACTAAGCAACTAACCTTGGACATGTTGCTTAAACTGCACTTCCATTTCTGCTCTGCAAAATAATAAATATGATTGGAGCCACTTACATGGTCATTGCAAGGTTTAAATATTACCATGTACCTTGCCTATGCCATTATTGTTATATTATCCTTTGCACAGAATTATAATTTAGTTATACTTACAATGTTCTGATATGAAAGCATACAACTTTTGGAGCCTTTTATTTATTAATATTGCAGTTTAAGTGAATAAAAAACACACAAACATAATTTTTTAAAGAAAAATTTGTTGACTCACCTTACTTAAAAGGTAAAGGCTTTGATGCTTCAGTAAATGCTGGACCCAATGCTCTCTGTTGGCTGCCTCCAGGTCAACTCTATGTTTAGTCAGGTACTTACATCTTCATGACAAGGAAGCCCACAGAAGGCCCCAGCCTAGGCTTTTGCAACCCAGAGAAGCAAGGCCATCCCCTTCTTGTCCACTCCATCCAAAGGCATGGAGTCAGTCCCATGGGTGACTTGAGCCACTGTGGCCAGAGGCATGGATGCCGAAACTGTACATGTTTGGACTCCATTTCTTCCCTCTAACCACTCCCTAGGGCAAGGTTTAGGCCACATGCCCAAACCTTAGGCTGAGAGTGAGGTGCTCCTAAACTAAATCTCATGAACTGAGAGTTGGGAGGGACAATTATCCCAAAGGAAAATCCAAGAGCTACTAGGAGAAAAATGGGAAGAAGGTGTTGGGTGTGGGCATTCTATCTTGTGCACAAGTGTGTGTGTGTGTGTGTGTGTGTGTGTGTGTGTGTGTGTGTGTGTGTGTGTGTGTATACACAGTATAAAGTGAGAGACCCAAGAGATTCAAAAGAAAACTATGCTTGCTGTAAAAGAAGCGTTCATTGCATTTTATATATATTCCTAACTCACGTTCACTATATTTTATAAATTCTTAGTATTTTAAATCCTACCTCAGACCCCGTAGAACTGGGCACATGTCGGGTGCCGGGTAGTAACTGATTATATAGTTATACAATGTTAAGCAGTGTTTGTACTTAGAACTTCGTTAAGCTTTTGTTTGTCCCAATTGCCATGCTGACTTCTTGTGCTTCCGCAACTGCTGCTAGCAGTGTGTGAATGTTAAGCAATAAGCCCCTCCTGGACATTCCTTTGCTTAGATTGCAGTAAACTCTGAGGCACTAGCCACTCTCCTGGTGTGCTCTATGTTGGTTCAAACCTCCGGCTCCCATGCCAAAGTTAATTTACACATAGTGACTGTGTAAACCTAGTTTATCTGGCCTTCCATTCCTCCCGTTTGGCAGTTACTTGTCCATCACAAGTAACTAAGCCTAATCCCACGCAAATCAAACTCAAATCAACCAGTCAAAGTCTTTGTAACTGCATCATATCGTTTTTATCCAATCCTGTGTGCACAAGTTTGTAAAGTCACCCCATCCCTTCAGAATTATGTATAAAAGATGCGTGTTAGCCTGGGTTGGGGCTCTCTCTCGTCCCTGACGTCGCTGCGTTGGCTCATATGTGAGCCCAGACTCGAGCCTGAATAAAGACACCCTCATGTGTTTGCATCGGAGCTGGCTCTTTGTGGTCTCTCGGATTTAAATCTTGGGTTTAACATAAAGGCTTAAATATATACAAATAATATCATTGGATTTGAGGGATATAATAAATATAGGTATAGATAGAACCCCTGACAGCCCATGATTTTCATTTTTAAGTCACATTATGGCTCCTCTCTTTCCTTTCTGCTGAATCCCAGAGAGAGCCTTGGGTTTCCAGATGTTCTTCCTTTCACAACTTACCAAGTGGAGGAATGGCAAAGCACTGAAGCTTCTTGGTCTGCCGTGGTAAAAAGGGTTGAGGATCCCAGTGAGAAGGCATAGACTTTTTTTTCTTTTTTAGGTGGGAAAATGCAGTTCATTTAGAAATTAGAGAGAAAGGAGAAGCGATTCACCTCCCTGAGGTAGGGGAGGGGGCCAAAGCTAGAAAAACATGGCGACCATAGGTCAGAGCCACGTGACTACACCAGAGTGTAGTAAAGCAATGGCTGAAAAGGCATCGATATTGTAAGAACTGCATTCATCAAGGGACATCTTTGTCCTATGCTGACAACTGATTCAACTTGGCCAGTGCGACCTTGGATCTTTTTGGTAAGAGAGTGAATTCTGACTTCTGTGGGCACGGCTGAAGGAAGTTACGTCACCCAAGGTCATGCTTCCTCTCTGGCAGAACTGACCTTCAGTGACTGCTGGAAAAGAGGTCAAGGATCCTCCCCTCTTGCCTCCATTCGGAATGATTCTAAGGGACCCTCCCAACTGCAGCGCTCCTTGGGGACCGTCTGAGCGAGCTCAGCCACCCAGGATGGGAACCCAACTTCCCTCTCTGCCCCACCCTGTCCTCCTCCCTTTTCAGGACACCTGACACCAGGCTGCCCGCAGCCTCCTTTCTAGAGTGGGGAGGGGACGGGACTATGGAGAGGTGCCTTTTCAGTTCGTGGATTTCCACACAATTTGTCTTCAGTCCAGTGTTTCAACTCAACCTTCCGGGAGCCTGACCGCCACACCTGGGCATTTCAGAAGCTCTGTGGAAGTAGTGAGCTTGAGAGCCACTACTGTCCTCCCCTGCAGACACTTGCTTTGGCCTTCACTGGCTGCTAAGCTGGTTGCCAACCATGTGTCCGTTCCGTCTCTGCAGCCTCTACCCTGACCACTCATCACTGCCCTGCTGCTGACAAGCGTCCCGAGCTTCCTGCCCCTTTGTTGGTGGCTTTTCTATTCCTTCTCCACTTGCTTTCATCATTTCTGTCCGTCCCCAACTGCCAATCAGTCCGACTCCCAAGCTCTCATAATGCATCTTTAGGAATATAGCCGATGTTCAGCAGCCCTTTATTTTTACAGACGGATCGTTTTTTCCATTTCTGTAAAATAAGATTCCGGTGTTCAGTTTTAGTCCGTCAACAAACTCCGCCTCATCCTTTCCCACTTCCCCCCCATCATCCTTCATCTGCAGGTCCAGGTGGGAAAGGACTGCCTAGCTTTTACTTTCCTAGGAGCGGAGAGATTCCAGAGGAGATACTGTACGTGTCCTTCTGCAAGAGCCTCGTGAATGATGCTCGTTCAGGTGGGTGCTGGGACGAGTCTGACTCTGAGGAGAAGCACAGGCCACCCAAGAGCGGACCCCACCGGCAAACGCTGTCTGTCTCAATCCCACAGCCACTGCCCGCTGACGGTGTTGCTGTGGGTTCTGAAAACAACCCTGCGTGCTTTTGCTTCACTGATCCATGCTGCACCCACCCTAGAACACTAGTCACGGACACGTCCCACCCCCTCTGATTTCCCCACAAGCAGAAGACCAGTCTGCGGAAAGCGAAAGAACATTTCTTTCCAGCCAACGGAGAAAGTCAGAGAACGTGTTTTCTTTGTGTATTCCTCCCCACCCGCTTTGGAGATGGCACTGTTCTCTTGCTGACCATGAAGGAATTCTGTGGGAAGTTTGAGGACAGCCTTGTTTTCCCCTGTAGATGACGGGGGTTTTAGCTAAGAGGACTAGAGGGTGCCTGTCTTTATTTCTTTAATCTTTTCCGTTCAGTAACTTCCTCAGGATGTGACTTGATGCGACTTAATTATCCTGACCCATCGTGTACCTTTTAAATATTCAGGCTGAGGTGGTCTTTTAAGAAAATTGTGTTTGCCTTTGAAAAAATAAGCATATCACCTTTTCTTCATTCTGAAAACACATAGCATATGGATGCGGCTTTCCTTTGCCAGACTTTTGCATCAGTCAGCTTCCCCCCAAATATTTTATGTCTTCGGTCTTTCCTGTGTTCTAGTTCCTTCTGTGCGATTAACTTACATCTAGTCTCCCCAGCCCTGACAGTCTTCAGTGCAACTTTCATTTCTGTAACAGTGTTAGTTTGATGTGGCATTCTTTTCTGCTAACTTGCTTTTTATCTACAATTGCCCAAATTTCTCTTTTTTTGATTTCATATCATTGTCCCTCTCTCTCTCTCTCTCTCTCTTTGAAACATAACTCATGTTTACTTTAATTGTCTTATGGGAATGGGTGAACATTTATTTCAAATTCTCTTCAGGCCAGAAGAGACATGTGCAGTGGCTCATGCCTGTCATCCCTTTGGGAAATGGAGGCCAGAGGATTTCCTGAGCCCAGGGGTTTGAGAGCAGCCTGGACAACTTGGCGAGACCTAGTCTCTACAATAACTAAAAAATTATCCAAGCATGATGGTGTATGTCTATGGTTCCAGCTACTTGGAAGGCTGAGGTGGAGGTATCACTTGAGCCCCTCAGGTGAAGGCTGCAGTGGCTGTGAGCATGGATGATAGAGTGAGACTCTCGATATTAAATAAATAAATAAATACGTAAATAAATACATAAATAAAATCCCTTCTGTTTTCTTTAGTAATTTTTCAGGATAACATCCGACAGTCATTTTTGCAGCTTGTCTCTCTTTCTCTTGTATGTGTTTGTGTGTGTTTCCTCTGGGCACCGCACACACCCCTTTTTGGCCCCAACACAGGCTGTTCCCTGTTCATTCAAGTGTGTGTGGTAAGGGTGGGGAGGGAGATGAAATCATTAGAATAAGTGACAGCTTTGGTTGTACTAGTTCGCTGTTTCTCTCCACATGGTACGAGTATAACCCATAGGCCTGGGTCACTCCATGTCTCGTCCATCCTCCCTTGGCAGAGATATGGGGCTGCCATGGCCCACAGGGCCACCCTGCCAGCGCAGATCTCCGTGGGCAATTGGGTGTTTGCTCTTTTTGCTCCTCTGACTCGAAATTGCAGCACAGACTTGTACTCACTTGACACCCTCCATTTACTTTCTACCTCAAGTTCAGTCCACTTCTACAGGGAAGGAGGTAGGGTCACAGGAAGTGAAAATATTGTTTGTCTGCAGGACATGTGGTTTCATGCCACCTCCTTGGCCTCTCTGCGGTATTTGGTGCAATACCTTGAGGGACGTTCCCAGGTTTTCCATTCCTCTTGCTCTGTCTCACCGCATCCACACATGGTTGCTTCGTGAGATGCACCAGGTCTGTGACCTATGTGTATGCATATGTGGATATGCTGTGTCTTGTGCACATTTTGGGAGGTGATGCTTTGTTCCATAGCAACCTGTGCAGTGTGGCTCAAAGTTTAACTATATGGAAGTATATCTTCATGCCAAGAAAATTTTTTTTTAAAAATTTAAGTTCTGAAAGGCCATTTAAGAGCCCATTTTTTGATCAACCTTCTGTTGAGTCCCCTCCTACTATGGGAGCTTTTCTCTTCTTAAGAAACTCTTGCTCTCTCACCCTCTGGTTTCTGCATCCCTCCTTCTTCATGGGGGCAAGAAAATAAATAAATAAATGCCCATTTTTTAAAAGTACAAACTTCTGAATTAATACAAGACAGAAAGATACCCAACAGTTCTTGATTGTTAATCCTCTAACCACATATTTTAGTTTCTACATTCATTTTTTGGGGTGTGTCTTGTGCTCGGCAATTCTTCTGAGTACATGTGGACAATAGTTCCCATGGGGTGGGAGAATCACTCTTTGACCCTCTGAGCTGTTCCTACTTTCAAATAATTTATTCCATACGCCCTTCGACCTCAATGATGTCTCCTTCCTTGCTCTTTTAAAAATGCATTTGTATCTATTTTCACGTTCGTCTAATCATGTCCTGCTCGTTAGGCATTTTTACCACTCCCGTTGTCCTTTCTTTCTTCTTTTTTTGAAAGCAGGGTTTATTGAGGGGACAGAAAAGCTCCCACAATGGGAGGAGACCCGAGGGTGTTGCCCTTCCTTTCTTAATGTCTTCAACCAAAAGGCACACCCAGCACCATTTTGGGAAGCTCTGACCAGTGCCAAGAAGGTCGTTCCCAACTAAGGGTGACTGGCAGAGGTGAGGCAGGCATACAGCCTCGTTCGTATTTGTGGAAGCTTGTTTGTTGGACGTTTCCAAGTTCAGGAGCCTCTTTATTTGGCAGATATTTTTAGGAGACTTCAGCTTGGAGATGTGTGGTTTGCAAATAACATCAGAGATGATGGTTTCTTTTCTCATTTTATTTTTATGAGATTGGGTAGTTTGCAGAAGGTACAACAGAGTGAAAATATCTTGATGCTGCTGAATCTCCTTTGCTTCCCTCTGTCGCATGGATGGGTGAATGGCTATTTCCAGACGCGTTTCTTAATGATGCTCAACAAATGTGTCAGCTATGCAGGTATAATTTGTTGAAATCAGTGAGCAGGCAAAGGGACATTAGGAATATTCCAAATTCACGCTCCAGCCTGAGGTGTGAACACAGTTTCTCACAAATCACTGCAAGCCGGTAGGGTTGTTCTATTCAAATTTTAAAATTTTCTCTTTCTTGCTTTCCTTTTTTTTTGGGTAAACAATATTAGACATGATCAGAAATGTTCCTTTCTGAGACTGATAATATTTTGTTTTCTATTATATATCTGAACTGAATATGCTTAAAGTCTTACACAAGCACACACACACACACACACACACACACACACACACACACACACAATATGACTCTTAAGTAAGAGATCTAACAAGTTAAAGTTTACTTTCAATTAAAATATAACAGGAGACTACAGGCTTCTGCTTAGGATATTTAAAAATGGAAAGAATGTCACTCCTTCTCCAGCAACCAGAAAATCCAGATATTGACAAACATCAACTTTTTAAGAATCAATAGAAGAGCTGAGGTGGAAGGGCAATCTAGAAGCCCTTGGTCTAGAGAAAGAGGCGCTCCCCAGAGACAGATGGGATGTGAGAGTGGACTGACCTGGGGCAGAGGCGGACGGGAAGGCCACAGCTGTGCAAGCAGGTAAGAAGCCAGCCGACACTGGTAATGAACCATTACAGGGTGACAGTGCACTAGCACGAGGGAGCAGAGTCTCAGCCACAAGGTGAGTCCACACGCACTCACAGGCTTTTGTCATGGTCTTCACAGAAAAGATTTGGGTCCAGAAGGAAACCAGAGGGAGCTTCCCTTGGAGGTCCAGGTCTGGAAAAAGGAAAGGTCTGCCACTGCAGGAAATGCAGAAAGCCTCATCTCTGTCCATCTTCTCCGCAGCACAGAAGCCTTAAGACACCGGTCAAAAGACAAGGAAAACCTGTTGCCCCCAGACAAAGGTGAACATTTGCTGCAGGTAGAGGAAGGAAAGGGAGTAAAACCCTTTACTCAGGGAGAGAGAGAGGAAGCCATTCTGGGCACAGAGAATCAGAGACTGCCTGCCACCACACCCAGGGAGAGAGGGAATACCTGTCCCATTCTGGGCCGTGATCCCAGAACTCTGTTGGGAGAGAGGGTGAGGTCATGGAGAAAGACTCCTTTCGAGGTTCAAGTGTTTGGGGAGGTCTTCACTTCAAGCTGAAGATGACTCCAGTGTGCACTAGAAGAATTCAGTCCAGGGACAGTCTGATGGCAACCATGGCAGCAAAGCATCTTGTCCATTTCAAGTTGTGATAAATCGATCCAACTTACTGCTGACCCCTCTACCCAACACAGCAATGACACCTAGAAGAAGAGACATGCCCGTTTTCAGGCATCAATACTCTTCAACTCATTCCCTACTGTTTTACACTGAGTGTTCAACTTTTAACCAAAAGCTGTGAGACACACAACATAGCAGGACAAACCAAGCACTGACGATATTAATGTCAATAGGCAAATCAATCAATAAAATTAAATTCAGATATAGGCCTGATGTTCAAACTTTCAACCGAGGAATTTTGAAGAAATTTTTGAGTAATATGTTAAAGGTGCTAGCAGAAAATAAGCATGAAGAGTTATAGAAAATTATCAGAAAGATGGACACTAACATAAATAATCAAATGGAAATTCCAGAAAAAGACGCAGTAGCAGATATGAAGATTTCTGTTGAGAAGGTTATCGGGAGACATGAGACAGCTGAAGAAGAAATGAGTGAATATAAGAATGCATCAGTTAGAATGGCAAAAGCTGAAATGTAAAGAGGAAAGAAGTTGAAAGGGTATAGAACTAGGCATTCCAGAGCTCTGGGAGAGCAGTCAACGATGTGACCTATGTGTAAGAGGACTCCCAGGAGGAGCGAGCATGAGACTGAAGAAACAGTTGAAGACACAGTAGCCATATTTTGAAGCATAATAAAAGACGTAGACACAAGGAGCTCAGAGAATGTGAAGCGAGATGCAAGGGAAGTTCCATAAACCGAATTTGTTTATCACAAATTGTGCATTTATGCTTACAGGTTTAAATTTCAGTCACCTTCAAAGTACTCTCTGATGCAACACACCAATCAAGATGCTTTTTCCTCCGTGCAAAACAGTTTTTGAACTCATCCATCTTGATGTCGCTTTTCATTTCATTTCTCCTCTTCCGCATCAGCAAAGCGCTTCCCTTTGAGGACATTTTTTCATCCAGGGGAACAAGCAAAAAGTCACTCAGGGCTAAACCAGGTGAACAGGAAGGGTGGGGCATGGGGATCCTGCCATCTTTGGTCGAAAACTGCTGAACGCTCAGCACGGTGTGGGCGGGTGTGCTGTCACGGGGGAAAAACCCGTCACCCGTTGCCACAACTTGGGATGTTTCCTCCACAAATCATGACACAACAACCTTCCCACAAAACTTCCAGATAACAACTTTGGTTGACTGTTTTATCTGAAGGAACAAATTCTGAGCGTACTACAAGCGGTCTGCCCTCCAAAAGATCATTCCAGGTTTTTTTGGGTGGCTATACCTCATAAATGTCCAAGAATAGGAGAGGAAGTTAAGTATATCTCATTTAAACCGGTGAAGAGACAAAGAGAAATTCTTAGAGACAATCATGTGATACAGTACCTACAGAGACATAACGATAAACATTTTAGAACACTTTTGACAAAAAAACATGCAATCCAAGAGAAAATGGAGTAACATTTACAAAGTTACAAAAGAAAAGAAAATGTTGTTAGTTCTTTCAACAGAATTCTATACTCTGAAAGTATGCTTCAAAAATGAGTATATTTTCAGACCAGTAGAACTATAGGACGGGTGTGGTGGCTCATGCCTATAATCTCAGCACTTTGGAGGTCAAGGCAGGAGGATCGCTTGAGGCCGGAAGTTTGAGACCACCCTGGGCAACATAGCGAGACCACGTCTCTACAAAAAAATCAAAACTATAAACTTCATTACCAACAGACCTGCATTACATGAAATGTTCAAAAGTTTCTCAGGTCGAAGAAATATGACATCGGATCAAAATTTTGATCAACACAAAGGATTGAGGAAATCTAGAAACCATTAAAATGAGAACAAATACAGAGCCATGTTTCATATGTTTAATTGCTCTAAAAAGTCATTGACTTGTTTTGTCTTCTTTGTAGAGACAAGGCCCTACTATGTTGTTCAGGCTGCTCTTGAACTCCTGAGCTCAAGCAATCTTCCTGCCTCGGCCTCCCAAAGTGCTGGGATTATAGGCATAAGCCACTGCGCCCAGCCTAAGGGACTATTTAAAGAAAACAGTAGCAATGCATTGTGGGTTTCTAACGTACAAAATGTAAAATGTGTGATAACTAGTGCCAAGGACAAAAAGGAGAAAATAGTTGTGTGTGGTTTTATTGTTCTAATACTGTACATGAAACTGCATATACTACCTGAAGGTAGAGCATGATTAATTTAAAATATTTTAAAAATATGACAGCAATCAATAAGTTATTTTAATATTTGTAAATGATAAACCAATACTAGAGCCAGATTAGAATAATAAAAATACTTAGCAAAAAGACAGGCAGAGAAACAGAAAGGAAGAAACAGAGAGATTCACTAAATAGAAATTCAAACTACTATGATGGTAGTTTTAATCTAACCATATCAATAGTCAATGTGAATGGTCTAAATGTACCTATGAAAAGACAGAGATTGTCAGATGGAACAAAAAGCAAGATCCAAATACAATAAACCTACCTTTGTAAGAGAAAAATATAGGTTAGGCATAAAAGAATAGGAAAGTGTACACCATGCAAATGAATCAAAATAAAGTTAAAGTGGCTATGTTAATTTCACAAAAATATAATTCAGAACAAAAAATTGCCGGAGATGAAAAACACTGTATAATAATAAAGAGGACAATGCAATATAAAGACATATCAACTGTAAATGTGTATGCTTGGACCTTCTTCAGCATTCCATCTACACTTTTACAGTAGCAGATTAAAAAATACAAAGAAAACAAGTAAGGATATTGGATAACTTAACAATCCTGTTAATTCACTGGATTAAACTGACTTTGATAGAACACTCTGATCAACAACCACTGAATACACATTCTTCCCAAGTGCACACAGAATATTCTTTAAGATAGAATATACTGCGGTCATAAAGAAGATCTTAGCACAGTGAGAAGTAATAAAATCATACAAATAAAGAAGATCTTAGCACAGTGAGAAGTAATAAAATCATACAAATATGATTCTCTGATCATAAGAAAATATAAAAAAGGAATACAAATCATATATAAAAATACCCAAATATTTGAAAATTAAAAATTACACATCTAAACAACCTAACAGTCAAAGAACAACATCAATTAGAAAATATCCTTAATTAAAGTCAAGAAAATATTCTTAAAATGAAAACACAGCATAACAACATTTGCTAAATATTACTAGAGCAGTGCTTAGAGGAACTGTATAGCATTAATTGCTTAAAATAGAAAGGCAGAAGTGTAGTAAAACAATGGCATAAGCTCCCACCATGAACAACTAAGAAAAGTGAACACTAAAATCCAAATAAGCAGAAGAAAATAAATAGTGAAGGTAACAGAAATAGCAAAATTGAACACAGAAAACAAGAGACAATAAATAATGCCAATAGGTATTCCATTTAAAAGTTTAATGAAGTTGATGAACAGCTAGCCAGACCTCTGACAATGAGAAATGTGTGTGGCGGGGGGTCGGGGGTCGGGGGGTTGACTGAGAGAGAGAGAGAGAGAGAAAGAGAGAGAACACTAATGCAAGGGTAAGAGGAGACATTGCCACTGCCCTATATGTAATTTGCAATCATGGTGATGTATTAAAAACAGCTTTATATGCCAAAATTAAACAACTTGAATTATGCCAAAATTAAACAACAATAAATTTGGTCAATCATCTACTCTTAAAAGTTACCAAAACGTATTCTGAATACTCCTGTTATCTATTAAAGAAATTGAATTCATCGTTTAACACTTTCCAACAAAGAAAATTTCAGGTCTAGGTGGCTTCACTGACAAATTTTGCAAAACGTTTAAGGAAGAAATATTTTAAATTCTACATATATACTTTGAGAAAATAATTGAAGTTAATGCACCTCAAATTGTTTATAGAGGCCAATATTATCTCAGTATCTAAATCAGGCAAATAAATTATAGAAAAATAAAGGGTACACCAACATTTTTCATGAACACGAATGAAAATGCCCTCAATAAATATGAGCAAATCAAAGCCAACGATGTATAAAAATGGCAAGATGTCATGATGTATTTCATCCCTGGAATGCAAATCTTGTTTGACCGTCTTTTTTTTTTTCTTTCTTAAATGTAAGATACTATATTTCTAGCGAAAGAAGAAGGGAAAAAAATGAATAAACACAGAAAAAGCACATGACTAAATCCATCATGTATTCATGATGCAAGCTCTTGGCAAACTGGGAGTAGAAAGTAACTTCCTTAATCTGACAAAGGGCGTCAACACAGACTGACAGACAATGTAATAATTAATGGTAAAGACCTGCATGCTTTTCCACTTAAGATTGCGAGGAATGTTTGCTCCCATCACTCCTTTCCAGTGTTGTACTGGAAACCCTAACCAGAGCAATAAAGGAAGTAAAGGAAACAACATACATAGAGACTGGAAAGGAAGAAATGAAAACTTTATTCATGCAGGATATAATTATCTGTGGAAAAAAATTCCATGAAGTCTACTCTTTTTTTAAGATCCTGAAAGTAATCAGTGAGTTGAGTACTGCCAGAGTCCAGCTCCAGGAGAGAGTCAGGGCTTGAGACAGGGGAATCGGGAAGCGGCGAAAAAGAAAAGACGAGCACGACAGGATCCTTCTTCCTGGGGAGAGTTCAAGACTCTGCCAGTTTTTATTCAACTCTTACAAGCTTATATAGTTTTTTACTGACCCCCCCCACCCACAAAATGTTACACATTAAATGTTTACATCATGTTTTTTCTTTTGTTTATGGGGAAGTTGACCTTTACAAGTTTCATTTTGTTCCTTCCTGCTGCCAGTGGTGTAACAAAATACCAGCTGCCGATTTATCAGCCACATCCTGTGACCTTTAGGCCAACTGAATCTCTTCCCTTCACTATTCTATTTCTTTTCCTTTACTAATCTATTTTCTTAATTCTACCCATTTTACATTTTATATTTCTAAACAAAACTTATGTCTAAATCTACACTTATATATGAAATTAATCTTCTAATTCTAAATGTATTTAATTTTAAACCTACATTAAGTGTATATAATTTTAAGTTTACCTTAAAACTTAATTATTTCCTATTCCTTCTATTTAACTAATACCTACATCTATAATAAACATTTATCTTTTAATTATAACTGCTATTGATCTAATCCTTACTTTAATTTTAACCCTCTTTCTAATTAAACTATAATATTTCTTAAATCAAAAGGCATGTCTGTGACTTGTTTTTCCCAAAAACACCTGTTTGTGGAGATACTCTGTCTCAATTTCCCACTTCCCCATCAATCACAACTGTCAATGTTGTTACTTATAAAGGATATGAGGAAGTACTTGTTTTTCCTTTTTAGCTAAAGGTTTCAAAATTAGCATTCCCTTGTCCCTTCAGGGGAGAAATTTTTTGCTGTTGAGTCCTTTTTACATTTTTATACACAGGTTTATTGCTAATTCCACATCCTTGCACATTCTAAGGGGCACCCTTTTTGCTGCAATCTCAACTCCATTATGCCTATGCATAATTTTTGCTGTCAAATGCCATCATCCATTTGCACATCTATTATCTCAACTAAAGAGGGAATATTCTCAAGCCTATGCACGCAATCCTTCAAAGTTAGGGAAGGTCCATCAACAGGATCCATGGGGCTTTGCCTCCGTCATGGCCACATTTTACTGGGGCCTTGCTCCCAGCCAGCGTTTTTCCTGTTTTCATGTCCCTTTTACCTTACTTTTACTAGTGATTGCAGCTCCCGGCAGAGTACCTTGCAAGGTACAATGTCAATACATAAAAACCAATTGTGTGCTTATATTGTAGTAATGAAAACAATGTTTTAAATGCACTGTTTACATGATCACAAAAATAAAATACTAGGTATAAATCTAACAAATTATGGGGAAGTTATATACGCTCAAATCTACAAAACACTGATAAAAAAAAGTCTCAAATTGAGAGACGTACCATGTAAATGGAATGGAAAGCTTAATATTGTTAAAATGTCAGTTATTCCATATTGAGCCACAGATTCAATGAACTCACAAGACATAATTTCAGTAGGAATCATCATAACAATCAGTGAGCTTATTCTAAAACTCATATGAAAGGACAAAAGAACTAAAAAGCCAAAATAATTTTTACAAAGAACAATGTTGCAGGACTCACACAACCTGATTTTAAGATGTGCTGAGCCAGGAAAGGTGGCTCAAACCTGTAATCCTAGCACTTTGGGAGGCCAAAGCAAGAGGATTGCCTGAGCCCAGGGTTTTGAGACCAGCCTGGGCAACTTGGTGAGACACTGTCTCTACAATAAATCAAAAAATTAGCGGGACGTGGTAGCACATGCCTATAGTTCTGTCTACTTGGAAGGTTGAGGCAGAAGGAGCACCTGAGAACAGCAGGTTGAAGCTGTGGTGGCTGTGAGCATGCTACTGCACTCCAACCTAGGCAGCACAGTGAGATTCTGACTCAAATTTTAAAAAATAGGATATACTGAAATGTAGTAATCATGACAGGTGAAATTTTTGAAGGAGTAGATAGGCAGATAACTAGAACTGAAAGGAGAGTTTTCAAACGGATCTACACACATGTGATCAATTGATATTAAACAAATTGAAAAGATGCTTTATAAGAAAAACTTTTCAAAAAATCTGATAAAAATGATATGTTCTATGAAAAAGCCTTGAACCACACTTCATACTATATAAAAAAAAGTGGATCATAGACATAAATATAAAACCTAAAACTATAAAACTTCTGAAAGAAAACAAATCAGAACATATTTCTGATTTCTTAGACTGTTTTAGAAAAGAAAACAATGTACGTCAAAATTTGAATCTTTTTCTCTTTGGAAGACATTGTTAATAGAATAAAAAAATGAAATAAGACAGAAACCAAGCAAAAATATTCGCAACATATATGTCTAATATGGGACTTGTATCCCAGACATATAAACATCTAACTCAAACTTAATTCTATGAAATAAACAACCCAATTTGAAAAGGTACAAAAAATTTAAACAGACACTTGATGAAAGAAGATACATGAATGTCAAATAAGTACATACAATATTCTCAATATCATTAATACTATGCAAATTTAAAAGGACATTACTGTATACTTTATAGAAAGGGCAAAAACATCTGACACTACAGAGTGTTGCAAGTGTTGGCAGGAAGCAGGTGTTGCACCCGGAATTCCCCCACATTGCTGGTGTGAGTGGAAAATGCTGCAGTTACTTTGGAAAACAGCTGACTTAAAAAAAAAAATCAAACACACACCATATGACTGAGTAATCAATCCCACCCTAAAATGTTTACCCAAGAGAAACAAAAACTTATATTTACCCAAAAAGCTATATGCAAATGGTTATAGTGACATTATTTATCTTGCCACAAGCTGGAAACAATGAAAATGCCTTTCACCGAGGGAATAAACTGCGGTATATCCACACAAAGGAATACTGATCAGCGTTAGAAGGAATGACTGACACACACAGCCTCATATAGATGAATCCCAAACTGATTATACCAAGGACATGTGCCGTCAAATTCCAGGTATCTGACTTTCCCAAAGAAGGCAAAATTGCGGTGATGGAAGACAGAGAAGCTGTGGACAGAGGCTGGGTGGAGAGCTGGGCTGGTACCAAGGGGCGCGAGGAAGGTTTGCCCGACCGAAGCCCGTGTCCACAGAACTCTCGTTCCCCACAAGTTCAATTGCATTGTATGAAGCAATCATAGAGGACTGCCTTTCCCAGCTTGGGAAATAAGACCACATTTCATTTTGAAGACACTCACACCTCTGCAAGGGTTGTGCAGATGGCATTGCTTGAATTAGGAAGAAAGCCTGGAGTGCATGTTGGGTTTCTGCTCAGTGTCTATGAATATCTCTGGAGGAGAAGTAGGCGTTGACGTGGGAGTGAAGAGAACGGAAGGCAGGGAGGAAAAAGTGTGCTCATCCTTCTTTTTCACTCCATCTGCCAGACTGTTTTTCTTTCCGGAAAGAAACACACACAAAATAATACACTTATCTTTATTTGTCGTTCGTAATTATTTTAGTTAGGATGGACGAAGGAATCTTGTCAATTACTTTTTAAATGAAAAGTGAAGCTGCTAGCATTTATGTTTCATAGAGGTGTTAAAATATTACACCAGAGATACAAAATAATTGTCCTAATTTAGTATCCCCTGATTCTTTCTTTTCTTTTTTTCTTTACAAAAAAGAGGATTCATTCATCTCGCTGTATACAAAACATTTTTTCTATTAAAAAAATCATGGAAAGAAACTTCTAGACTGAAAGTAGCGCATCCTAGATAATCCAAGAACGAGGCTTGATCCCAGGGATCCCAGGAGGGATGGGTCACGTTCCTTCTCACTTAGTGACCTTGGTTACAGAGTAGAAAATGCCTTCGGTGGGTCCAAAGTTGACATAAAAGACAGTGATGAGACAGTAGCACAAATGAATGATTTCTTATTATTTTTGTCATTCTGTTATTTCTGTTCTTTATTACTTCCATTATTTTAGATACATTAAAATTCATTTAAACTAAAGAACTAGAAGAGCTGCCAGAGACAAGCATTGTAAAGAACATGGCACTGGAGCAAAGGGCAGATGAACTTTGAAGACAATTCAGCCGTTCAACAAATACTTATTCTAGATATCTCTGTAAGCAATTGACAATGCACTATGCTAAGTGTTTCAAAATTATGGTCTTAGCCGGGCTCGGTGGCTCAGCCTGTAATCCCGCGCCTTTGGGAGGCTGAGGTGAGTGGATTGCCTGAGCCCGCGGGTTCGAGACCCGCCTGGGCAGCGAGACCTCATCTCTACAACAAATCAAAAAATCAGCCGGGCGTGGTAGCGCATGCCTGTAATTCCGGCTACTTGGAAGGCTGAGGCG
>NW_007256212.1:283353-309528 GCF_000164805.1 Carlito syrichta | reverse complement strand
GGTGGGTCCAAAGTTGACATAAAAGACAGTGATGAGACAGTAGCACAAATGAATGATTTCTTATTATTTTTGTCATTCTGTTATTTCTGTTCTTTATTACTTCCATTATTTTAGATACATTAAAATTCATTTAAACTAAAGAACTAGAAAAGCTGCCAGAGACAAGCATTGTAAAGAACATGGCACTGGAGCAAAGGGCAGATGAACTTTGAAGACAATTCAGCCGTTCAACAAATACTTATTCTAGATATCTCTGTAAGCAATTGACAATGCACTATGCTAAGTGTTTCAAAATTATGGTCTTGTAGCTTGTACAAAACTTACAGACAAAAAAGACAGCAAAATTGATCCTTGTGGTTGATGTTTAAAAGATATTGAGAAGAAGGAAAGTCGTTTTCTAGCAACATAATTGAATATGGTTTCGGGGAGAATAAGATTTGGCATTTGAACAGAATTTTAATTGTGAGGAGGTTACAGGGATGTTTCGAGGAGGGAGATGTTTTATAGAGCCTTAGATCTCTTACCAGAACAAGAATGCACAGATGTTGGGGAAAAAAAGAAAGCAAAGAAATTAATGTGCATTGTTACAGTTTGCAGACAGGAACATTGATTTAAGAGTCCTGAACTTGACTTACAGATATGAGTTTGTCAATACGAAGTGCTCTGATCTTGGACAAGTTAATCTAGGCCTCAGTTTAACCTTCTGTAATATCAAGTGGTCTCTGAGATATGCTCTAATTCCATGAGGTATGCTCTCTTTACCAATCCTCAGTGTTGATTGTGGCTGTGAGGCGCCCATCACTAGCATCCTTGACATTCAGGCTGCAGGGGTCCCATTTCAGCACTTGTCATCTCCACCATGTGGTCGTATCGCCTGTGCCTTCTGAAATCCGATTCTCCAGAATAGTCGGGGAAGGGTACAAGGATAGCTGCGAGCTGGTCTTTGACATTAAAAGTGAATACTGGCAAAAACATCCCTTCTGATTCACAGGAACAAAATCCTCAGAAAATAAGCTTATGTTTGTTTTGTTTGAAGTTTCTTTTTGAAATCAAATTTTGCTTTTAGATAAATGTAGATCTGAATACAGTTGTGAAAAACAGACAGAGATCCTATGCATAGTTTCCACAAATGATAACATCTTGTAAAACTGTAGCACAGGATCACAGCCAAGATACTGGCATTCCTAGAGTTGAGGTGCAGGCATTTTCATGTGCTGACGAGTCTGTTGTGTTCCCCCTTTCTAACCAACCACCCCGCAGCCACCTCTGGTTTGAGAAACCACTAATCTGTACTTAATTTCTATACTTTGCCATTTCAAAATGTACTCTAACTGGAATCATTCACTATGTCATCTTTTAAAAATAGCTCGCTCTATTTATCACATTTCTCTGACATTTATCCAAATTGTTGCCTGTATCAATAGACCATTACTTTTTAATGATTCATGGTGTTTCGTGGGTCTATGAAGGAATGTTTAACCATTCACCCACTGAATGTCCTTTGGACTTTTTCCAGTGTATGAGTATTATGGGTAAAAAAACTACTATGAATCTTTGTGTACAGATTTTTGAGTGAGCCTAAAGCTTTGTATCTCTGGGATAAATGCTCCACCATGCAATGACTGGCTTATATGGTAATTGAGTATTTCATTTTCTAAGCAAATGACAAACTTTTTTCCAGAGGGGCCACATAGCTTTAGAGTTGTATGAGTAGCAATGTATGAGTAGTCGAGTTTCTTTGCATCCTTGCCAGCATTTGATGTTTATACTGTCTTCTTTTTCATTTGAGCATTCTGATAGATGTGTAGTTATAACTCATTGTATTTTAAATATGCATTTATCTGATGGCTAATAAAGTTGGTCATCTTTCCATAAGCTGTTTGTCATCCTTGTATCGTTTTCTGGAGGACACATTTCAACTTCACTCTTCATTTCCAAGAATGTTTTAACTATTCTCAGATTTGTGCTTTTCCATATAAATTTTATAATTAGCTTTTCTATGTTTACAAAAATCCTTGCTAGGATTTTGATGGGATTGCATTAAACCTTAGATCAATTCAGGAAGGACTGACATCTTTACTATGTTGAATCTTTCAATTCATTAACATAGTATATCGAGCCGGGCTTGGTGGCTCAGCCTGTAATCCTGCACCTTTGGGAGGCTGAGGTGAGTGAATTGCCTGAGCCCGCGGGTTCAAGACCCACCTGGGCAGTGAAACCTCATCTCTACAATCAATCAAAAAATCAGCCGGGTGTGGTAGCGCATGCCTGTAATTCTGGCTACTTGGAAGGCTGAGGTGGAAGGATCACTGGAGCCCAGCAGGTTGAGGCTGCAGTGGCCGGGAGTGGCCACTGCACTCTAGTCTGGGCGACAGAGTGAGACTCCAACTCAAAAAAACAAACAAACAAAAAAAACCCATAGTATATCTCTCCATTTTTTTAGATCTTCTTTGATTTCTCTCAGAATTTTGTCATATTTAGCATGTAGATTTTGTGCCTTTTTGTTATGCATATGCCTAAATATTATATTATCTTTGGAGTAATTGTAAACGGTATTGGGCTTTCAATTTCAGTTTTCACATGTTCATTGTTAGTACAAAGAAATGTAACCACTGGATGCGGGGGGTCACAACTGTAATCTCTGCCCTTTGGGAGTCTGAGACGGGAGGATCACTTAAGCCTAGGAGTTCAAGACCAGCTTAAGTAACGTAACAAGACCTTGTCTCTACAAAAGAAAAATACAAAAATTAGCTGGGCGTTGTGGCACATGCCTGTGGTCCCAGACGCTCAGCAGGTTGAGGTAGAAGAATCGTCTGAGCCAGGAGATCAAAGCTGTGATTGTGCCACTGCACTCCAACCTGGGTGACAGAGTGAGACCTCCCACTCAAAACAAAAGTTAGAAGGCAGAGTCTTCCTTTTTAAAAATCAAATTTTGTTTTTAGATAATTGTAGATTGCAGGCTGAGCGTGGTGGCTCACACCTGTATCCCAACAATCTGGGAGGCTGAAGAGAGAGGATTGCCTGAGCCCAGGGGCTCAAGACCAGCCTGGGTAACTTGGCAAGATCTCGTCTCTACAGTAAAAAAAAAAAAAATAGCCTGTGGCGGTGGCGCACAACTGTGGCTCCAACTGCTTGGCAGGCTATGACGAAAGGATCGCCTGAGCCCAGCAGGTTGAGGCTGCAGTGGCTTTGAGTGTGCCGCAGCACTTCAGTCTGAGCAACAGAGTGAGACTCTGACTCAAAAAAAAAAAATGCAGATTCTCACACAGTTATAAAAAAATTACAGAGATCCTCGGCACTGTTTATACAAATGATAACACACCGTGATCTTGAAGCACAAGATCACAATCAAGACATTGGCATTCCTAGAGTCAAGGTGCAGACATTTCCAGGTGCAGACGTTTGCATTTTCCATTTTAAAAGAGCCTTAGTGTTTTATATGTATTTCTTGGGATAATTTCTATAGAGACTACTCTATTAAATATCCTGTGCCTATGCATATGTCTATTTCCAGGACTGTGTCTATGTCTGTCTTTACACACCACATGCACACACACACCAGTAGCAACATGTTACCACTTCCAGTGAGGCATAGAGAACTTCCTTCTGCTTAGGTCCCTCTTATTCTGCACAAGGTTTAAATGTAATCATCGTATTTCTTCTACTTTCATTGAGTACCACTTCAGCTGACGTTGTAACGTTGGCTGCCACCATCAAATATGATTTAAGAAATTCATGAAATAGACATTCTTCTATATTTATTTCTACTTTTATACCTGTGATTTTTCCCCTTTCCTTTCTGAAGTGATATGATTTCTTCTGTTATGTTATTGTTTCTGTTTACAGCATTTTTTCTACTCACTTTTTACAGGTAAGTTGACCAACAACAAAATCTGTTTTGTTTTGTTTTTTATTTGAGAATGTCTTTATTTCCATTTCATTTCTGAAAGATATTTTAACCAGACAGCAAATTCACAATGGACACTCCTTTTCCTTCAAGATTTGAAAAATGTGCTATTTCCCTCCAGCATTCAGATTTCAATGAAGAAATCTACTAACATTTGAACTGGTGTTTCCATATAGGTTAGATGTCATTTATCTCTGACTTTTTTCAAGATTTTTTTCTTTGTCTTTAATTTTCAGAATTTTATGGATGGAGTGTTTGTGTGTGGCTTTATGGGTAAAGCCCATTGTGTTTTTTGAATCTATAAATTTATGTCTCCTAATTTGGGGGAATTCCAGCCATTGCTTTTTGGGATAATTTTTCAGTCCCACTTTCTTTTCTTTCCTTCTGGGTCTTTTTAATACAAATGCTAGTTTTTTGGTTGTGCCTCAGATACTTGATACTTTATTTTTCATTCTATTTTCTTTCTATAATTTAAATTGAGTAAATCCTATTCATCTACAGAGATAAATTACATATTACTTATATGGAAACACCAGCTTAAATGTTGGTAGACTTCTTAATTGAAGTCTGAATGCCAGAAGGAAACAGCACATTTACAGATTCTATCCTCTGTCATCTCCCCGCTCTACTGTTAAGAACCATTAAGACCACTCGGTGAGATGGTGTGTGTGTGTGTGTGTGTGTGTGTGTGTGTGTGTGTGTGTGTTTGCACTTGTTAGTTGCATCATTTCGGGGGGGGTTGTTGTTGCTTTTATTTATTTGCTGAGATTTTCTATTTTTGAAATTGTTTCAAGAGAATTCTTAATTGCTTATCAAATAATTTTTATGATGGCTGCTGCAAAGTCACTTTCAGATCATTCCAACATCTGATTTATATCAGTGTTGTTTCTGTGAGTTGTCTTTTCTTGATGTTGTGGTTCCCCAGTTCTTAGTACCATGAGTGATTGTTGCATTACATTATTTACATTTTGGACATTATACTGAGATAATCCGTGTCCTATTTAATCAGTTTGTCTTGTTGAAATGCATCCCTGGAGACTGCTGAGCAGCACTGCACAGGGATGTTGCAGCCAATGCTCAGCCTCGGGCATCAACATCGAGGCTTCCCAAGAGGCTTGGTGGAGGCAGCTGCATTCCTCGAATCTTCCCTCTACCTGGCTGCATTCTTCCCCCAGGAGCAAGCACGGGCCTCATCTTCACCTCTTTCCAAAATCTCCCATAAGCTCCTTCCATTGGTTGATCCTAGCCCAGAGCACAGTTCATGGAAAATTGCAAACATGCAAAATTCTTTATTATGCATAAAACACTAAACAGCTGTCCTAGACCCCCTCTTCTCAGCTCTAAAAAATCATAATTGGCAAGCCCTTGTGGGAATAGAGTGACCCAAAAGCATGATGCTGGATTCTCCTGGGGGAAATTTACCAAGACCATATATCTATAGGTGAAAGGGATGTTGTCACAGGCAGATGGCCAAGCCTCGTCTTCGCCTGTGGGGACAAAGCTGTCCAGTACCCTCATGCCACAGTGCTCCTGCAATGAAAGTAGTTTAAATTCAGATGCACCCAGGCTTATTGACAGAAACCAGAGTGCCATGATGATTCAAGCAATAGAATAATTTTCACATTCCCAACAAGATGCCACAACCACCACTTTATTGCTATCCTTGCTTATGCTTTTCAACTCAGAATTCATCAGTATTATTTCAGAGCATGACGTTACTTTTATAGTCTGCATTAACATTATATTATTGTTGAAAATACTATTTTCTGATGCATCTAGTTTATTAAGATTCTCTGTGGGTCATTAGTCTCCAACTGCATCGTTTCTCTAGTTCCAATTATTTTCTTTAAAAGTACCTAGAACTACATTTATAGAGATTGAAAAAGTGAAGAGATTGGGAGTAAAAATATTGTATTAAAATGCTAAGATTGCCCAATGTTTCTTTATTTTTATGTTGGTCTTCATTATTTTTGAAAGAAAAATCAAGAAATGTATATCCATTTCCATAATACAAAAAAGGGAAATGAGACATGGGTTCTGTCACCAAGCTTTCATTTACAAAGACGTGTTCTGTCACTTAGCTTTTGTTGATGTCGCTTATTTTTGCTGAACGCATTGCTAATTGGAAGAGGTATTTCCACATACTGTCACCCAAGCAAGGACAGTCTCCCTTTTAACAACCTTTACTACATCAGCACAGACCATTCCCTGCCCAGATGCGAGTTCTCCTCCGTGCATCAACGATCTTGTTGAACAGAAAACGAACCCACGGAATAGAGAGAGCAGGAAATTGCAATGATGTCTTCCGCTTCTGAGTTTGGAACCAATTGAAATACGGAACCTGAGAGGGAGACCCCTTGAGGTGAAGACATCAGTCTTGTTAATGATAAGCATGCTGTCTAAGGAGAGTGTGGCTTTGTGTCTTCAAACAGTTGGGCTTAAGCACATGCATTTGCGGGGGCCATGCCAATTGGCACCCAAAGGTGCACTGAAAAATCACGGTCATGAGGCAGACTGAACACCAGGAGAAAAGGAATACAAATTTACTTAATGTGTAGACACAGGAGGCTTCAGAAGGAAAACCTGACTTCCCAGTGAGTTGCAGAAACTTACATTCCATCTTGAGGTTACAGAAAGCATGGGCATTTGGATTCTGGGAAACAGGTTATGGGAAGGGAAGCAAATGATTGCTAGAGAGGATGATTGGATCCCACGGGGAATGAAGATGAACTTGTAAGTCATTTTCTTTAGGATTTATTCATTTACTTATTATTTTAGAGTTACAGGGTACAAGTGGGGACTTACTACATAAGAGGGTTGCATGGAGGTGAAGTTGGGCTTCTAGCTGGCCCTTTATCCTCCCAGTAGTGGAGCCAGTACCCAGTGTGGTGCTACGCGTCCCCCCCCTTCCTCCCTCCTCCCTCTCCTAATAGGGTCCATCATCTGCTGGTCCCACCCTTGTGTTAATGTGACTAGCATCCAAGGCCCACTTAAGGATGAGATGTGGTATACAGATCTTTGGCTATGCGAAAGTTCACTTAGTATAATGGTCTCCATCTGCACCCAAGTTGCTACAAAGGCCATGATTTTGTTCTTCTTTATGGCTGCATAACATTCCATTGTGTATATGTACCACATTTTCTTTACCTATCTACTTTCTAGGGGCACCATGGAATGGGAAAAAAATATTTACAAGCGAGGCATCTGACAAAGGTCTAACACCCAGGAGCTACAAAGAATGCAAATGAATTGGAAGGAAAAAACCCAGCAACCCCATTAAAAAGTGGGCAAAGGACATGAACAGACACTTCTCAAAGGAGGACATACATGCAGCCAACAAACACAGGAAAAAATGCTTAGCCTCACTAATCACCGGAGAAATGCAAATCAAAACTGCAAGGAGATACCACCTAGCACCAGTAAGAATGGCCATAATTATGTCCAAAAACAACAGGTGCTGTCCTGGCTGCAGAGGAATGGGGGCACTTATACCCTGTTGCAGAGAAGGTAAGCTAATTCAACCTCTGTGGAAAGTACTGTGGCGATTTCCCAAAGAACTAAAAATTAAGCTTCCGTATGACCCGGTGATCCCTCTCCTGGAAACATTCCCAGAGGAACATAGGTTGCTCTACCAATAAGACACCTGCAGCACTATTCTTTGTAACTTAAAAGATTCTTGGAGACAGCCACTCTACTCATAAAAAGGTCTGTTTGGGTGGGGTCACATCTTGGTCTTCTTTTTGCATTAGACAGTGAGATGACTGGGAGGTGAAGCAGCTTCTTGCGGGAGAGCCAAGGTGGGAGAAAGTCAGAGAGACCTTGTGGTTTCTTCAGCTCAGCATGTCAGAACACCGTGTTCTGGGATACTGGTTTCTGAGCCCCAGTGCCTTCCATCATAGGCGCAGAAAGAGAATCACAGGCTTTTGCTTCAGAGTCAGGGAGTAAAGGCCAGGTTGGCCCAGAGACAGAGGGAGCCCAAGAAGGGCTCTTGGCAAAGGGCTCTTTCTCAACTCACCAGTCAGCCTCCTTTTCCTCCAGTCTAGCAGTCAACGCCCTGAGCAGTTCCATTACCACCAGCACCTTCAGGCTGTCCTTTTGGAATGACACCAGCTCCCCTCTGCCTCTCCCTGGCCATAAACCCTATAAATGATTAATCTACTCTCTGTTTCAAAAAGTTGTCACCAATACCCACACTGGTTTATTAATCATTGCTTCTAGTACATTTTACTACCTGGCAAAGCAGATATATGTGCCTTATCGCTTACTTTTACAAAATGGTTTTAAATGAATGTATACACATTTCCTCATTTTGCTAATTTTCTAAGACGTTTGCAAGATCCATAAAAGAAGTCAGTTACGACTTTTATTGAAATTGCACTAATTTAATAAGTCAATTATTCTCAATCTAGATTAATTTAAACCTCATTATCTGTCTTCAGTATAATTTCAATAGAGATTAATTTAAATCCCATTCTCTGTCCTTCAGTATAATTTCATAATTTGCTCTATGCAATTTTTAAAACATATGAATAAGTGCATTTCTAAGTACTTTCGATGTTTTGTTGCTATTTTAAATACGCTCCATATGTCACATAGCTAACTTCTTTTTTTTTTCATTGTAAAGATGTGGGCTACAAGTGAGGAGTGGGTGCATCAGTGGGTTATGTATGGGTGAAGTTTGGACCTCCCACTGGGCCTCACTTGGCCTGCATGAGGATCAGGTCCCTTAGCCAATTTTCAAATTTGTGTGTGAGTGTCAGGAAAATTATGGGATGCTGCGATGGCTTATATGTCTAAAGATCTTGTTGAATTCGTTCTTTTCCATGTGCTTTTCTGAGGTTTCCTCATAGAACATGCATCATCTACAAATAATGACATGGTTGTCTCTTCCTATTCCACATTTATCCTCCCTTTCATGCTTCTTGTCTTGCAGTCAAGGCTGCCTTCTCCAGCGTGCTGTATGTTGGCCATCAGCCGGGGTAGATAGAAGCCATATTTGTTCCTTTCGAGTTCCTAATAAAATAGTTCTTTTCATGTGCTACTGAAACTCTTACCGACAAAAGTTGTCTCTGTCCCCAGGCAGGGTTCTTTCCCCGAGAGTAAGAACAACAGTTTATAGGCTTCCATCCTATGCTGTAGAATGAGAAGCAGGTGGAGTTTGCAAAACCAACTTCTCCCAAGGGGGGACGTGAGGGCCAAAATGTAGGGTTTCGTTCACACAGGGGTGTAACCTTAAAAGCAAGGGCAGGAATGGGTGGGATTTCCTTTGAATTCGGGGCATGCCCTTCTTCTCCCCATTTTTGGGTCTCATTTCCTGTCCTGGCTGCTGGGCATGTGTCCTGAATATGGAGAGTGTGTTATGGGTTGCTAGGGGGCCTTCAGAGGTCAGTGGGCTGCCATCTTGGATCCCACCCATTTAACTGGTCTGGTCAAGTGGGAACTTCTGTCCTCAGGCCTTTCTGCTTCTGAAAAACAAGCAGAGTTAGGTTGGGGTAGAAATTCATCTGAGTCACGTAGGTGTGACATCAGATAACAATGCTTTACAAGTGTTGGGAAGAACGTGTTTGAGGCTTAGGAAAGTTTCCACTCCTGTTTTCATTCACGTTAATTGTTTTCATTGCTGGTTATTCCTTTGCTTCTAAAATTAAGATTTTTCAGAAAGGCTTCTTTTCCTGGATTTAGACATGCACATACTTTCATTGATTATAGTCTGCGGAATGCCTTAGAACACTTCAGACCCAAAAGGCCAGGCTCAGCGCCCTCCTTCTAAATATGCCTTCTTTGCTCTCCACCTTCGGGAGGTGAGGTCACATATCTCGGCCACACATGCCGAATTCAAGGAGGTGCCTTTGAATTTTCATTCATTTAGAAAAAGAGAGAGACATAAAATTGTGAACAGAAACCCGGTAAACACTTCAATAAACAGGTATCATTGAAGCAAGTCTCTGTGTGTGTGTGTGTGTGTGTGTGTGTGTGTGTGTGTGTGTGTGTATGCGTGTACATATATGTTTGCTTTGAGTGTATGTCGAGGTACATAGAAAAAATACATAGGAAGCTCATCATGCTGATTTTTTTCTAACGAGGGAATTTGGGCTGGAGACAGAAACAAAGGCATTTCAAAGTGTGTCTGAGACACCATTCCTTTTTTTAAAGTGAAGATCTAAAACAAATTTCTTTGGGAGGTAGGTCTGAGGATGTTGGCTGCGATAGTCTCTGGACTTCAAACTGTATCAGGAGGTTTCTAAAGAAGCATTCCAAACCAAAGACCACAGTGGACTCCGATTTAAAAATAAGGGTATTAAAAGGAAACACGCAGGAGAAGATGAAATGGGAATGTGAGCCCAGACCGACACCATTAAAATAAAACTATGGGACTGGGCTTCAGGCTCACAAGGTTCTTCATGACTCTGCATATGCCTCTAGGGTGCTCAGTCTAATCTTTCTTAAGAGGAGCGACCAACTCCAGGTTTCCAGAGAGTATGCGGATGCTGGGGAGATGCTTCACTCTTGCTGTTGACAGACATCCCCACCATGTCCCCTTCCCTGCCATCCCGCTCCCCCACCTCATCGCTCTCCCTTCCCCACTGCCCTACCCTTCCACTCCTGTCTCCCTGCTGCCCCAGCCTCCACTCCAGCCTCCTTTCCTGCCTCCGTTCCTGCGTGGAAGCTCTTCCTCAGAGGGCAGCTTCTCATCTCATAAGCACTTGTCAAGCGGTGCATCAATTACGAGAGCTTCCTAATTACCTTCTGTACTCAGGGATAAAAGAACTCGTTAGCTGAAGAATTTTAGAGATCAAAAGGATAAAGGCAACTGACTAAATCAACTGTATTGAAAGCAAATACAGGTCAGATCGTTTATTTCTCTTCTCTCCTTCCCCTCCTCATTCTCTCTACCTCTGAGACAACAGAATGGCCGTGAGAGGAATTTCTTGAACACTCTTCCAACCAAATCACCTATGGTGGAAAATAATGTGTTTTAGTTATCTCGGGTCTCTGAAAATGGTCCTCGGGTCAACACCAAAGGAAAACACATTCGCCCAAGAAAATCCAAAATCCCGGTAGGGATGGCAGATGCTGCTGGCGCTGGAGTCCACCCCCTCCTCCCTCCCTCATCTTCCAGCTCGGCATGACGGAAGCTCCGCTGTGAGCAGGTATGACCAAGCATTGACTCCCTCTCCTGCCCAGCCCCTCCCTGCAGCCCCTTCCTGGAGGGGTGGGCTGGTGGCCTTCCCCACGCCCTGTTCTGCCTGGCAGAGGCTAAATTCCAAGGGGTGTGGCTGAGAGGTTGGGAGTGTCCCTGCTACTCCCTGTCCCACACACCAAGTGGAGGCTCATCCCAGAGCATGACAGTCCAGGAATAGTGGGCTTCGATATTCCTTGGCTCATCCTTGGTCCTCCTAAGAGAATAAGAGGTGTCACCCAGGAAAGCAGCTACTCAGGAAGCCCTGTGTGATGCTAAGGGAAGCAGGCCACTCTCTGAGCGGCCCAGACATTGTGCCCAAAAGGAGAGGCAGGCCACTGGAACACAGAGCTCTGACACTCTCTACCCAGGGATTCACGTTGTTTGGGACAGGGCATGGGGAAGCCCAGGCTCAAGGCTTCTCTCGGTCAAGGGAGATTTTGTGGTCAAGCAATTAGGAGGAAGCTGGGCTCTTTGTGGTAACAACAAGCTAAACTGCCGGTCAGCTGAGTGACCGGGGAAGATCAGGGAAGGACACAGCTAACAAGAGTTCTCCTGGACTAAAAGCAAAGCTCAGAGACTAGTCTCAAAAACTGTCCCCAAAAAGAGACAGCACTGGATTGACTCAGACTGCAGAACAAATTATGTCCCAGGGAATTGTTAAAAAAAAAAGAGCATCCACCTGGTAATGAGGGGACTGGACTCAAAGCCAAGAGGCCAACAACTTGACAGAGAGATATAGGACAGAGGTATTGAGAAAGAGCCCACATCAACACGTTGTCATCCTAGGAGGCAGGAGGCATGTCCACAACTGTGTATGCTCTGAGAAGTGACTTCAGATCCTTCACACAATGGGATAAACAGACATCACCAATATAATCCCACCGAGTTACTAAACACAAGCAAAACCCATCAATCCCAAGCCCCAATGATGGGAGGTAATGAGTGTCCAAAGTTGCTGCAAGGTATTACCTAAGATGCCCAGTTTTCAACAACAACAAAAAAAGACACTATAAAAAGTAAAAAACCAAGAAAATGTTACACATACAGAAAGAAAAAAGCAACTAATGGAAACTAACCATGGTAGGGTCACACTTGCCATAAGATTTCAAAGCAATCATTACATAGATTTTTTAAAAACTGAAACCATATTTAAAGGAGTAGAAGAAAGTATGATGATAATGTCCTATCAGATAGGGAATATCAATAAAATGCTGGAAAATAAAAAAGGACAAAATAGAATTTATGAAATAGAAAAGTATAACTGAAATTAAAAAATAAAAACTCACTCCAGGAGCCAGTAGTGGTGTTTAGCTGTCAGAAGAGAGAAAAAATCAGTTTGAAGGCACAATAATAGAAACTATAAAATCCAAAGGAAAGACAGAAAGAAGAATGAAGGGAAATAGATCTCAGAGAAATGTGGGATACCCTTAAGCACACCACCAACTATAACATAAGATTAACAAAAAAGAAGAAAAGAGAAAAAGAAGCAGAAAATAAGTTAAAAAAATAGCAGCCAGAATTTTCTGAAATTTGATGAAAAACATTAATCTAAACATTCAAGAAGCCCAACAAACTCCAAGTAATCTAAATTTACACATGCGCACGAGCACAGAGCGCCAGTAAAAGTAGTGATTAAAAAATGGCATAAACACATGTTTATTTTCCTTCATTTTCCTAACTTATTTTTATAAAGCAATTGCATAAAATAACATTAAAACAAGCTTCAAAGAAGTTAATTCCAACCCTCACGGATGACTTCGAGGGTTCACAACTTCAGTGGAGGAAGTCATTGCAGATGTGGTAGTGAAATAAGCTAAATCAGTTAATAAAATCAAATTGCTAGCAAAGTAATAATATTAACCAGCTTACTCCATTTTGTTTAAAATTTTCATCTTAGTTGCCTGCCTGATCTAAGATTCAATGCCTGCCTGTGATTACAGTAATGTTCCCAAGACCACAGACCCCCAGTTTTGTCTCCTTTGGGCAGGTTATGCTGACTGTTGCCTGCTGACCGTTCCAGAACTCCTTTGCCATAGCTTCCATGTAATTGTATGCTTTGTTAACTGGAATCAAGTGTTACGCTTTGACATTTTCATAGTTTGTTCTTATATCCTGTTAGTGGCCTAACCAAGGTAACTCCATCGTATAATGTCTTCCTTGTCTCTATGTAACTACCTTAAACTATAACTTAATGGCAAAACTCCGGGGACTTTCTGAGCCCTGGCTATACCTACCTGACATGAAATTAATCAAAGCTCCCTAACAACTGAAGTTCCCATTTTGGTTGCCAAGTCGTTAGTTAATAGTTGCTATGGTCACTAAATTGCTAGGTAGCCAATGCTGCAAATTTTACCTATAAAAGCTTGTCACAAGCTGCGCCAATTGGTCAAGAGTTTTTCGGGCGTTTGCCTACTCTTGACCCGCTCATTTAATAAATCCATAATTAATTAGACTCAACTTGCTGGCGTAACTTCTTATAGCTTACTCAGTCATAACAGTAGAAACAGCAAGAGAAATCAAATTAGAACTGGACCCTGAAGATGTGACTGAATTGTTACCATCTCATGGTAAGACTTGGGTGGGCGAGGAGTTGCTTCTTGTGGATGAGCAAATGAAGTGGGTTCTTGAGATGGAAAGACTCCTGGTGAAAAAGCTGTGGGCCGAGCTCCGTGGCTCAGCCTGTCATCCCAGCACTTTGGGAGGCTGAGGCTAGTGGATTGCCTGAACCCGTGGGTTCGAGACCAGCCAGGGCAACTTGGCAAGACCCCGTTTCTACAATTAAAAAAAAAAAAGAAACTAGCTGGACATGGTAGCACATGCCTGTGGTTCCAGCTACTTGGAAGACTGAGGGAGAAGGATCGCCGGAGCCCAGCAAGCTGGGGTGGCTGTTGTGAATGTGCCACTGCACTCCAGACTGGGTGATGGAGTGAGACTCCGAATTAAAAAAAAAAAAAAAAGAGGCTGTGAACATTCTGGAAGTGGCAATAATGAATTTAAAGTATTACATAAACTTTGCTGATACGACAGCAGCAGGGTTCTCGGAGGACCGACTACTTTCAGAGTTCTACTGGAAGTGAAATGCTGTGAAACAGCATCTCAAGCTACAGATAAATTGTTCACAAAAGGAGGAGTCAATTAATGTGACAAATGTCACTGTTGTCTTATTCTAAGACATTGTCATCACCACCCCATGCTCCAGCAACTACCACCCTGATCAGTCAGCACCATCCACATTGAGAAAAGCCCTCTCACCAGCAAAATGATTAAGACTTACTCAAGGTTCAGGTGATCATTAGCAATTTTTAGTAGTAAAGCATTTTAAAATTAAGATATATGCATTACTTTCAGACATAATGCTATTGCACACTTTGTAGGCTACAGTTTGTATAAATGTAACTTTTATATGAACTGGGAAATTTTTTTTAATCAATATTTTTTATTATGATGTTGTGGGGTACAGTTAAGGGTTAGGTATACAAATACGTTTCATTCAGGCACCCTGTTGATAAGAGGTGTTTCCCCATCCCCAGACAGATATTTGCTACCGTTGATCCCATCTCCCTCCACCCCCAATGGTTTCCCACTACTGTCAGTCATTTTCTTATAGTATTACATTGGATGTTCAAGGTCCATTATATGAGTGAGAACATGTGATACTTGGATCTTTGTTTCTGTGGGAGGTCACGCAGTATTATAGACTCTAGTTCCATCCAGGTTGCTGCGAAATTCATGATTGTGTTCTTTTTTATGGCTGTGTAGTATTCCATCATGTACATGTACCGCATTTTTTTAATCTAGTCCTCTTTTGATGGGCAGCATGATTGCTTCAGGTTCTTGCTATTGTGAACAATGCTGCGATAAACATACGTGTTCAGGTATCTTTTTTATAGAGTGATTTGAGTTCTTCTGGATATATTCCCAGTAGGGGGATTGCGGGGTCATATGGGAGGTTGATATTTAGAGCTTTTAGGAATCGCCGCATGCTTTCCACAGAGGTTGCACTAGTTTACACTCCCACCAACAGTGTAGAAGTGTTCCCTTTTCACCACACCCTCTCCAGCAGCTGTTATTTTTTTGGGTTGTTGATAACTGCCATTCTGGCAGTGTGTTTTTGATTTGCATCTCCCTGATGATTAGTGAGGTTGAACATTTCTTCATATGTCTGTTGGCTGCTCGAATGTCTTCTTTTGTGAAGTGTCTGTTCATATCTTTTTCCCATTTTATAAGGGGGTTGTTTGTTTTTTTCTTTTCAGCATATTTGAGTTTCTTGTAGATTCAGGATGTTAAGCCTTTGTCAGACCTGGTGTTGGCAAATACTTTTTCCCAGTCTGTAGGTTGTCTCCCTGCTCTCTTGATGGTTTCTTTGGCTTTGCAGAAGCTTGTCAGTTTAATAAGGTCCCACTTGTCTATCCTCTCTCTTATGACCTGTGGGTTTCAGGTTTTGTTCTGGAATTGGAGGCCAGTTCCGATTTCCATGAGGGTATGTCCTTCATTTTCTAAGGTTCTTATGGTTTGAGGTTTTACATTTAGGTCTCTGATCCATTTGGAGTTAACCTTTGTACATGGGGATAGATAGGGGTCCTGTTTCCATCTTCTGCATGTGGTCAGCCAGTTTTCCCAGCACCATTTACTGAATAGGCTCTCCTCTCTCCAGTGGTAGGTGGTGGAGGCTTTGTCGAAGATGAGTTGGTTGAGAAATTGAGGTTTTGCTTCTGGAATCTCAATTCTATTACATTGATCTATATGCCTATTCCTATACCAGTACCAAGCTGCTTTGATGATTGTAACTTTATAGTAAAGTTTGAAGTCTGGTAATGTGATACCACCTGCTTTGTTTTTTTTGCTGAGGATTTGAACTAGGAAATTTAAAAAAATATTTTCCTTATTGCAATAGTCACTTTATTTCAGTGACTCTAAAGCAAACCTGTGACATCTCTGAGTATGCCTGTATTATTGGCAATATCAGCCCAGAGGAAGCGAGTGGCTCTGACGTTGAATTAGAGTGAGGAAATGACACCCAGTATTTGCTAGAATCCACAGAAACAAGTAAAGACAACCAGCAGTGGGAAGTAAGAACATCAATCCATCAAACTCAGGGTAAGTATATCTTACTCATCCTTCTTTTCATCGTTTTATTTAAAAACCTTACATTGTATACATGAGCAATCACAACAATGTACTCACGGGTTTGCAAAATATATGAGTGCAATATTCACAACAGCAACACAAATGATGTTGTTAAGAGCAACCTTGCCGGGCTCGGTGGCTCAGCCTGTAATCCCAGAGCTTTGGGAGGCCAAGGTGAGTGGATTGCCTGAGCCTGCGGGTGCGAGACCTGCCTGGGCAACTTGGCAAGACCTCATCTCTACAATAAATCAAAAAATTAGCCGGGCATGGTAGTGCACACCTGTAGTTCCAGCTACTTGGAAGGCTGAGGCGGAAGGATCGCTGGAGCCCAGCAGGTCAAGGCTGCAGTGGCTGGGAGAGGCCACTGCACTCCAGCCTGGGTGACAGAATGAGACTCCAACTCAAAAAAAAAAAAAAAAAAAAAGAGCAACCTTAACTACATTTGATGGATATTTCTATATCTCACTGGAATTAAGTATGAATCTGAAGCATATTCTGTTAGTTTAAGTTGTATATGGTACATCTTAAACCTATCAATAAGATAACTTAAAAATGGAGACAATTTTATAAAAATGATCACAAAAAATTAAAGTATTACAGCAGAAAATATTCATTTTATGCAGAAAAACCTATAAAGGAGGAAGAGTAGAGCAAACATACACATCTAGAAAACAAAAAGTAAAATGGCAGGTGTAAATCCAAACATAAAAAATAGCATTACATTTAAATGGATTAAAAAATCTAGCCAAAAGATAGTGTGTCAGATGTGATTTTTAAAGATTCAATGATGTTCTGTCTACAGAAGACACACATTTTAATTTTAATTTTTGGTTGAAAGTAAAAGAACAGGTAAAATATGTCATGTCAAAGCATCCACAAGAAAGCTGGAGTGGTTGAATGAAAACAGACTTTAAACCAAACAAAAAAGTGATTAGAAATGAAAAGTATCGTTTATTAGTAATAAATGGATTGATCCATCAGGAAGATATATCAATTATATACATATATGTACCTGGTAGCCGAGCTCCAAAATACATGAAGAAATCTAACACAAATGAAGGAAGAAATAAATCACTGAATAATCATCATTGCAGACTGCAATATCCCACTTTCAATAATGCGTAGGACAACTAAGAAGACATCAGAAAGGTTGCAGAATAATTGAACAGTATAAGCAAGTAGACCTAGGAGACATCTGTGAAACATACTACCCAGCAACAGCACATACACATTCTTCTCGAGAGCATATAAAACATTCTCCAGGATGAACCGTATAATGGGCTCTAAAACAAACCTCGACATATATACAAAAAATTGAAAACATAGAAAAAGTACTGATGATAATGGAATGAAATAACCTATCAATAGCAAAAGGAAATGTGGGCAATCTTTAAATATGTGTGCAATAAGTCACTGCTAAATAACCGAAAAGTCAGAAAGCAAATAACAATGGAGATTAGAAAATAATTCGCAGTAAATTAAATGAAGACATACGAAAACAGATGAGATACAGCTAAAACAGAACTTGGAGGAAAATGCATAGCTGGAAATGCTTCTATTAAAGAAAAAGTAGGAGCTCTAATGAATAACATCATTTTTTTTAAAGAAACTGGATAAAGAAGAAATAATGTACTCTAAAGCAAACAAAATGAAGATAATAATAAAGATCAAAGTGAAAAGTGATAAAATTGAGAACAGAAAAACAATAGAGAAAAATCAGTGAAACTCAACATTGGTTCTTTGAAAAATTTAACACATTTGACAAATCTTTAGCAAAAATGACAAAAGGAAAAAGAAAGAAGACTCAAATCACTAAAATTAGGAACAAAAGAGGCAACGTTACCATTGATTAAGAGATATGAAAGGATGATAGGGACATACCGTGCAAAGCTGAAGGGCAGGGAAGTGGAGCCTGGTGCCTGAGAGTAGCAGGCGCTGCGGGAGCCAGGGCCAAGCTGGCCCGACCCAGTGCAGGCGGCGACGGAGCCAGTCCCCATGCCTGGAAAGCCTTCCCGGGACTGCTGGGTGCACAGCAGAGTGTTGTGAGCGGCCTGTCAGCACCCCCTGGAGAGAAAGATGTGGAAAGCCTCTGCGGGCCATGCAGTGTCCATCACCCAGGACCACGGTGGTGCCGATGACTGGGAGACCGACCCCGATTTCGTGAATGATGTGAGTGAGAAGGAACAAAGATGGGGCGCCAAGACTGCGCAGGGCTCTGGGCACCAGGAACACATTGACATACACAAGCTGAGAGAGAATGCATTTCAAGAGCACCAGACCTTAAGGAGAAGGAACTTGAAACAGGACCCAAAGCCTCCCATGGCTGCAGAGGGAAGTTTGGTGTGGAACAGGGCCGATGGCCAAGTCAGCTGTCAGCCATGAGTATCAGTCACAACTTTCCAAGCACTGCTCGCAGGTGGACTTGGTCCGGGGCTTTGGAGGCAAGTTCGGTGTCCAGAAGGACAGAGTTGACCAGTCTGCCGTAGGCTTCGAGTACCAAGGAAAGAACGAGAAGCACGCCTCCCAGAAAGCCTACTCGAGCGGCGTCGACAGCAAGTATGGCGTGCAGGCCAACCAGGTGGGTAAGAGTGCGGTAGACTTCGACTGCCAAGGCAAGACAGAGAAGCATGAGTTGCAGCGAGGTGACTCCAAAGGCTTTGGCGGCAAATACAGTATCGACAAGGACAAGGTGGATAAGAGCGCCATCGGCTTCGGGTATCAAGGCAAAACAGAGAAACACGAGTCCCAGAAGGACTACGTGAAAGGGTTCTGAGCAAAGTTCGGTGTGCAGACGGACAGACAAGTGTGCCCTTGGCTGGAATCACCGGGAGAAACTGCAGCAGCACGAGTCCCAGAAAGACTACTCCCAGGGACTTGGCGGGAAGGGCCTGATGGACAAGAAGGCGTCCACCTTTGAAGATGTCGCCCAGGTGTCCTCGGCTTACCAGAAGATGGTGCCTGTCGAAGCTGTGACCTGCAAAACAAGCAGCCTCAGAGCCAACTCTGAAAACCTCGCCAAGGAGACGGGGCAGGAGGCCAGGTGGAAGGCAGAGGTGGAAAGAGCCCCGAGCACGGCTAAGGAGAGGCAGGAGCAGGAGGAGGATGAAAGTGGATAAGGTGGCCAGAGGAGGTCCCGGGGGAGGTGGAGGAACAGGCCAGAACCAAACGGCAAAGCCTGTCTGCGTCCCCTGTGCCTCTGCCAGCTGAAGAGAGACCACCTGCACGCCTCGCCTGCCAGGACACGGCCTCCTTCAAGGCAGAGCCCTGCTGCAGAGGCCCTGAGAGCGCATCTGAGCAGGAAGGAGCACGTGCACAGCATGGAGACCAACTACCCGGAGGCAGGCAGCCAGCAGGACCCGTCCTCCACCCCAGAACGAGAGCGTGGAGGCCGCCGGCCACTACCAAGCAGAGGAGAATGCCTGGACGAGCACGAGAACAACCTGGGCATCACGGCCCTCACCCTCTACGACTACCAGGCCTCGGGCGATGACAAGATCTCTTTCAACCCCGACGACATCATCGCCAACACCGAGACGATCGAAGTCGGCTGGTGGCACGTGTGTGCCAGGGCCGCTGCGGGCTCGTCCCAGCGAACTAAGTGAAGCTGTGGCAGTAGACCCCGCCCGCACCCCAGCCGGCGGGGCGCTCACGCTGCATCAGACGGTCGTCGGCTCTCGGTTTTCGGTTTGGGTTTTGCTCTTGGGGGGTGGGGGGAGAAGCTCATAGGGCCTTTATGTTTAATATTTCTGCTGATGCTTCTGAAATGTTTATGCCACAGAATTTGCTCTAATCATCTTCCTTGGGAGGATGTTGGTCATGGTCTTTATGCATTTAAAGTATTTTCTTTGCCAAATTGACTGTCACGTGCAGTGGTTCCGGGACCTTTTTCTCTCATCAGGCCTGGGGCCTTGATGAGGTCGAGGCCCCTCTGGGCTCAGCTTGCCTGCGCAAGGCTGGTATCTTGACAGTCACTCTGGCCTTGGCCCCCAAGGTGGCATGGGGTATGGTCTGTCCTGGGACAAGATGGCCTTGGCTGTGGGAAAGCTGGTGCCTTCTTTGTTGAGAGCTGCCAGAAACGTTTTTCCCATCCAGGGAGCTGTGCTGTTTTTGCCAGAATAGTATGTTGAATTAGAGCAAGTGCTTATCCCTTGGTGCCACACGCAGGGAGCGCAGGTGAGCCAGTCTCCTCCCCGGGACACCCAGCAGCTCCTAGATGGCCCTGTCACCACCGTGGCCAGTCTGTGCGCAGGTCAGGCAGGCATTGTCCCTTGCCACAGATGTAGCAGAAGTGTCTCGGCTGTGCAGTGGTGGCGATGGGCGTGTTCCATCCCGAGGGCACTTCTGTGTGGCCCGCTCCCTTCCCACGGTTGGGTTGGATTTTCTATGCACTCATTGTAGCTGGTTCCTGTCGCACACCTCACAGTATGGTTTTTTAAATATTCAGAATAAAATTTTTCTGACCCACTTGCAAAAAAAAGAAAGAAAGAAAGAAAGAAAAGCTGAAGGGCAGCAAATTGGGGAATATAGATGCATCACACAAAATCCTAGAAATACACAAGCTATGGGAATCCATTCACTAAGCACTATAATAAAAGACTGAATTTGTAGTTTTTAAACTTTCTACAAAGAAAAGCCCAACCTAAGATGAATTCTACCAAACACTAAAAAATAATTAGCACCAATTTTTGACAAAATCTTCTAGAACATAAGAGGTGGAAACACTACCTAACTTGTTCTCTTAGACCATAATTACTTGGATACAAAACCAGACAGACCTCCTAAGAAAAGACATCTACAGCCAAATGTAAGTTATGAATATAGACACAAAAACTCTCAAAATAATTATAGTACATAGAATCAAGCAGCTTACACCATGACTAAGTCAAATGTATCCTAGGAATGTAAGGTCAATTTAACATTCAGAAACCCATTAATATTATCAGCCATATTGCCTGAATAAAGAGCAAAACTACACAATCATCTCAACAAACAAACAGGCAGCACTTTAAAGTGTCCAGCTTTTCATTATAAAGGCACTTAGCACATTAAGAATTGACAGGAATCCTTTCAACCTTAATAATGGCATCGGCATCAGTGGAAAACTGACAACTAACATCATGGGTTTTTTTTTTTTTTTAGAAAGCAGGATTTATTGAGAGGACAGAAAAGCTCCCACAGTGGGAGGGGACCTGAAGAGGTTGCCCTGCTAACATCATATTTAATCGTGAAAGACAAAATGATTCCCTGCTAAGATTAAAACATGGCAAGGGTGTCCACTCGGCACTTTTATGCAACACTTTTCCGATACACACATTTGACACAAACCCTAATAAAATCCAAGCTGGATTTTTGCAGAAATTGACAAGATCCATTTTCAAATTTGTTTAGGTACTCAAGGGATCTATAATAGCCAGCATAATCTTGCAAAAAGAGTACACTTTGAAGATTCATTCTTCCAGATTTCAGAACTTGCTGCGAAGTCACATAAATCAAAGTGCTCATTTGAATAACACCAACCGATTTTTTTCAGAACAAAGAACTGTCAGCGTCCTTCCTTGGGTGTTCATACAACAATTCTTCGACTGAAGACCAGCAAGTGGACATGTCACATAGTGAATTTACACGGCATGTGCTTTTCCACATAGGCATTTTCTCTCAGTGCTGGATTTTGAATGACGTTTTAAAAACTTCTTGCTTTAAAGGGGATCAAAGTCGCACCAGCATCACCACATAATTATTAAATGTACAAAGAACTAGACTTTGCCTTGAGAGCTGCCCTTTTGACCGTCTCTACACATGTTGCCAAATTAGAGTCCCCGGGCCATGATGGGTACAGGCTGTTCTCGTACTGCCACTGAGCACAGAATGTGTTTACGTGTTTAAGGATGAAGAAGGAGAAGGAGAAGGAAAAGAAGAGGAAGAGGAAGAGGAAGAAGAGGACGGAAAGTGGAGGAGGAGGAGGAACAGGAGGAGGTGGCAGCAGCCGCGGCAGCCGGGATCACGTGTGGCCTGCAAAACCTGAAGCACCTGCTGCCTGGCTTGTCACAGAAAACACCTGCCAAGCCCCGGTGTCCTCTCCAAGCCCACTCGTGGGTGGAGAGTGGCTGCGGAGAGTGCCGATTCCAGGTTTGTATTCAAGTGTTCCTATTTATATGCATCCATCTGTAATGCAAATCTGTAGCTCTAGCAGTGGAGCCAGTGTTCCACCCCTGCATCTGGGCTGGACTTGTGCTCTCTATCTCTGCTTTTTGGCCCAGGGAATGTAGTGGAGGTGGTGGCATGCCGGTTCTGAGTCTGCCCTTGGGGGATCTTGCACACATTGGCTCGTTTTTTTGCAGCTCAGGAGAACCAGCCTGGGCTTGCCTGCTGGGCGGTGAGAGAGGGGAAGCAGGGGCGGAGACCCCAGTCTTCCAAGAGTTGAGCCCACCACACGGACACATGGCAGAGTGACGCCAGTCTCAGTAGACCCACTCTTGACCCAGTCTACTAGACCCACAGCTTACCGGGGCAGAAGTACCACCTCAGAGGAGCCACCCTGCTGCCCCGTGACCCCTGACTGGTAACCACTCTGCTGCCCCATGACCCCTGACACATCTTGTCTTATGCCTTATAAATGTGGGGATGGTTTGTTGTGCAACAAAACCTATCTCGCACACACAAAGGAAATAATGGGACGGAGCAAATACGTGCACTCTGTATTTCACAATTGTCCTTATCAATCTCTTCCAGCATGCTGAGTTCAAGCCAGATATTTGTGGCCACCCAAGTTCCTGAATTTGGGACAGTCGGTTTCCTGCAGCCCAGGGATTGGGCTCCTGCAGCCAAGTCTCCATGTGATTCCCACCAGCATGTGTTTTTCCCACCCAGGTAGCCTGGAATGAATCACGAGTCTGGGCACACAGCTCGGAGCACAGGTGGGTGTTCTAGCACTCCTCTCTCATGTCTCTCCTGCCTCTCTCTTCTCTCTGCTTATTTTTACTTATCCTCTGTCAGCTCAGATCTCATTAGTCAGTGAACAGCTGGGTGTCATGGTTTATGCACCGGCCTGATCAAAGCAGGGAGGTCTGGGCCTCCTGGGAAGAAGGGAAGGTTCTGAGGAGTCTCGTTGACACAAGGTGCCTGGCATCTCATGGTGTTAAAGGCTCGTTGACATTCCTGGCTGGCTACTCCCTTGGAGTCGGATTTCTGGCAGCTGAATCTCAGGAGGCTCTGCTTTGGTCAGATAAGGGAGTCCTGATAAGATTTCTCTCTGTGTCTGCTGTGAGTGTTGTCAGTCTCTTCAACAATGTGTCATGGATTGAATTGTGTCCCCAACAAAATAGAAAAAAAACACGGTGAAGTGTTAATCCTCTTGAAAATGTGACTTTATCTGAAAGTGTGGTCCTTGCAGATGTGATTAGTTACAATGAGGTTGTATTGCGGGGGGAGTGGGGGCTCATCCGATGGGACCGGAGTCCACGTAGGAACACGGCTGTGTGAAGGCTGACACACACACCACTCAGAGAATGCCATGTGGCCACGAAAGTAGAGCATCCAGGCACACGGCTGCAATCAAGGATCTGTAAGAGATGACTGGGAGCACCAGAGACAGCCAAGAGCGCCCAGAGACGGCCCTCGAGCAACAGGAGACCACCAGGAGCACCAAGAGCCAGCTGGCACGCCACCAGAAGCTGGGAAAAGACAAGAAGCATTCAGAGGCAGCCTGGTCCTGCTGACACTTGGGTTTTAGACTTCCAGCCTCCAGGCCCGTGAGACAATAGACTTCTGCTGTTTTAAGCCACCCAGTTTGTGGTACTTTGTCTCGGCAGCCCTGGGAAGCTCATACCCAACATGTACAACAACTCCCATTGCGTGCAGGTTTGTCCGGCGGGTGCCTCTCTCCGTGACTTGAACGTAGGCTCTAAATGAGGACACAACTTTTGGGAACACCACAGAGAACAGAGCCTGCTGCTCATAACAAAAACGGCAAATGTTACTGAACATTTGCTGCGCACCAGGCTCTGATGCTAAGGGCATTGCGTTATTAAATCATTAATTCACACAAAGTCCTATGAGAAAAGTGCCATTTTTATCCCCATTTTCACTGAGAATTTAGACGAGAGTCACAACCAAATAGTCATAAAGGGGCAAAGCTGGAATTCGAACCCAGGCAGTCAGATTCTGGGGTCGTGGCCTGAGGGGGCGGACAGGGCCTCGGGCACATCCTCACCATTCCCACGCTTACGACCATGCTCTCTCTCTCCCTCCACTGCCTTCGTGGCCCCTTGGCTGTCCCCAAAGCCTGCTCCCCATGATGCTGCTTTGTGATCAGTGCTTGTCACATGCTGGAAAGGGTCCATCTCCTCAGAGGCAGCAAGTGAGTGTGTGCAGTGTCCCCGTTGCTGTATACGCCGCAGCCCTACTTCATTCTACATCATTGAATTTTGGGGTACCTGGGTGTCCCTGGTAGTGGACGTTTATCTGCAAAATCTGGCAGCCATTCTTATATACGCCATTTCTTACAACTTCCAAAAGAAGAGCCTTATTAAAATCATACGAGTCCCTTTTTGAGTTATTATCTCCCCCATCTGAGCTCTTTGTGCTAGACATGCAAGGATGGCCCAGATTAATTACCTAAAGGATCCTCTTACCCCTTCGCCTTTCCTTCTGTGGGGAGGAGATCTAGCAGATAATATCTTTTCCCCGAATTCTTAATGACTAGTAGGGTCAGTGTTCTGGAGAATCCAACCAGTTTCATACTTGCAGAGGATGAATTTTTGTACAGAGTTATTAACCCAGCTGGCTTTCCATTCCAGGATTTCATGACAAGAAAAGCAGAAGGAAAAGAAGGAATGTCATAATTAATTAAACTTTTTATTTGAGATAATTTTAGACTCACAGAGCAGCTGTAAAAATAGTAAAGAGAGCAGCTGCAGCAAGTAAGAAGAATTCTCTCCCCTAAAAGCAATTGTAAGGTTAAAAAAAGTCTTCAAAACTACCATTTTGATGCTCTGGAAACTGGCAAACTGTTTGGTTTTAAGTATGGACAGTCGTAATGTGTGGCATCTTGGCCTGGGGGCCTCAACCCAGATTAGTCACTGTGGAGACGGTGCCAGGGCAAGGCTCTCCGTCCTCTGCCACGGTCGAGGGATGCCCACTTGACATGGGGCCATGGTGATGCCCACAGTGTCATTGGCAGTGGTGATTTCAGCAGGCGGCGAGTGGACAAGGTCAGGGTTGGGAAGTGCATATTCCTGGCTCCGTGTGTGCAGTGGAGCTCAGAGGCCTCAAGTCTTTCACCTGCCCCTGGCTGACCCTGGTGCTTCACATGTGTACACAGGAGGTACCATAGGGCCAGGGAAAGCAAAAGACTAGCAGACTTGAAAATGGCCTAAACCCTGATCCATCGGCAGAGGGGGAAGCCTTACAGCTGGAGGGATTTGAGCTGCTGACCACTAAACTACGCTGACAAGATACACCTCCTAGGAAGTAAGCATAATACTTCAGTCCAAATATCAGTGGCTGTACATCACAGGAGACAGATTATATTGGACCAGGTAAGCTACTAAATAAACAGCATCAACAAAATTTTTTAAGAAAAACAACTTAGCAGAATACAGAGTTGCTACAAAATGTCTATTACCTAAAATGTCTACGTTTCAACAAAATATTGTGAGCAGGAAAAGAAACTGAGAAGTTTGAATCCAGGTGTATGAGTTGAGGGATGTCCACAAAATCTGCCTCTGAAATGATCCTCTTGTTGAACTCAGCAACCAACTATTATATAATATATACTTTTATATAATATAATTGTCGGAGTACTGGTTCCGACCGAGGGAGGGTTAGGACCCGCACTGGAGAGTCTGGATGACTCTCCACAGAAGGAAAGGAGAAGAGACCACTCGGAGGCAGTTCTTCTGGGATCAGTTTGATCAGAACTGAGTCCAAATTTTATTCAGACTCCTTCCAACTTATATAC